>NC_081349.1:42606397-42648391 GCF_029784015.1 Lycium ferocissimum
CAACACAAGGCTCGTAGGTATCATAGGCCGACAATGGTTAGTTCACGCATATAAACAAGAAGCAACTAACAAGTAAGCAGATAAGTAATCAAACACAAATACACATCTAGCACATGAGAAAGTCTTGCATTAACGATAGTCACAAGGATCTCAATATCTCGATTATAAGCCTAGGGAGAATTCTATAAACCTCGATTCCATCCAACCTTTAAAATAAATACTCACAAACAACAACTCAAGAATTCACAAATCAAGAATCAATCGAGAATGTGCCATGCAATGACATGAATGACCATTCAAATGGAGCTATGCAATGCAATGCAATGTCGTGCTATGTAAATGTTATGCAATGCAGTAGTCACCTCTCACACTCCACTCCCGTACACACATGCTATGGCAATGCCTCATAGTCATGACCCATGGGGGACCCGCGAAGTCCATGTACCACTCGCTCTCGAATATAACCTCGGATCACGAGCACACTCTCACGATCCCGGCAAAGACCTCGGGCATCGGACACTCTATCGTTCCATCAAGAAACCTCGAGCAACAAACACTCACAATCTCCCAAACCCTGAGTCTCTCCGTCACTCTCAATCTCCGGCATTGTCCATGGAGTCTCTCTCACTCTCAATCTCCCAAAAACCTCGGTGAGTCTCTCAATCACTCTCCTCACCATTATAACAACATAAGAGTAATATGAAAGCATGTCATGCATGATATCGGTCTCAATTATATCACCAATATGCAATAAACAAGTACAAGTCATATTATTGCCCACGGCTCAATCATCAATATTACCCTTCCCTTTCATAAGGTGAGGAGCTAGTATGTGATAAAGATACAACTAGGTGATAATTACATCACATAGCACATAGAATATGGGATGCATGCCTGCATGGAATCAACCTCAATAATCACCGCAATCATAGGTTCCATAGATTCATACTAGGAATTGCAATTCAATATTCAATTCAAAATCCCCTCGAGCAATAACCTTCCTCTTCCATATGACCTTCCCAAACAGAACAAGAGAGAGAGAATTATATCAAATACATGAGAGAGATACAATGAAATTTACATATATAACAATATAGTAATAATGGCGAAGATCACAGGACACACTTGTACAATAATGGCGACAAGCTACACATAACAATATCACAATAATGGCGACATAGCCCACATAACAAGAATCACAATAAAGGCGACAAGCCCACATCAAACAAAATGGCCAAGAGCCCAATATTTAATCTGTAATACCAACCTAGATGGAATTTACCTCCACACCATGCCCAAAGGCCTATCATGTCCTCGTCAATCACTACCATTTACATACGTTTCGCTAACCTGGAGTCTAGACATAAAGTAAACCGTAACCTACCTCAATGCCGAACAATTAATATTGGAAAAACAATGCCAAAGCTTTTTCCACAACACATGCTTATGTGTGGATGTAGTATATATATATATATTCGTCACACAATATGTGTACGTGCCCAATAATACTTCAACCTATATTAAGATATCACAAGCTATGATTAGTTACGATGTGTGAATTCAATACGTATTTTGTATATATATATATATATATATGTTTAAAAGTGACGTTTCGTTCGCATTCAAACCAACTAGCGCTACAAGCTAATATTGCTAGTCATCCTTTCATGTATCAATCCAAACTTGTTTAAACATGACTTAAGGGACTTTGGACCTTGCACCTCATTCAAATCAAAATAGTTTTAGATAAACATCAACACGTGAAATTTCTTTACACATTTAAATCCAAAACAAAAAATGGTTTTCACACACATAGCATTTATTTTACACATCAAACCCACATGTTTACAATGCAAACAATGCACCATAATGTCCAAACAATCAACAACTGTTGTTAAGCATCAATTAAATCACCCATAATTTTAAACAAGCTACACGTATATAACATAACCACAAATACCAAGTTCCAAAATTTTCATTCCTTTCATACACACTACCACATTCTAACCATCCTCAATACATGTACAAAAATTTTTTTACTTCAAATAACCCATTAATTTTTTTAAAATTCGCCAACAACAATATAATATCTTCATGCACAATTTTTTTTTGTATACACTCAATTCACATTAAAATATTCACAATTTATCCCAACTCATTCTAAATGTAAAAGGAAATCAATTCTTACCTTAAATACTTGGCTCCAATTTGTATCTTAAACTTTTATACTTATTCTCGCCTTCCTTTCCAATTTCATTTCCTTTCTTTTGCCTTAAAATTTTATCAAGTAATAAAAATCAGCTTTCTATAAGAAGCCAACAAGACTTAAAATAATCGCTCAGTACATTTTCTGTTCTTGAAATAATTTTCAACAAATGACCTTGAAAGTGTCATTTGCACTATGCCCTATTAAAATATATGGTTTCCCATCATGTTACACGTAAAATCCCCCACAAATGACTCACCATTCCAAAAGTTTTGTTAGTTCAATTAAGAAGAGAATAAAGATAGCACGTTAGTCTTTAACATAAAAAGGAATGTTTCAAAGACAACTATTCATTTAAAAAGTTATTAAAAATGATCCCTAGTTTATTATAACCTTCTTGGTTATCCACATTACAACAAAAAGAATAGTTTATCATCCATATATGCCATACGTGTCTCCAAGTAGTTATCAACTTAACAATTTAGTCATATATGACACATTTGCAAAAAATTGTATTACAATTGGGACATGGAAAATGCACTCACTTTACCCCATATATAAAATCTTCCACTAATAACCCAAACACTCTTAATTACTAACATGTTTCCAAACCTTCAATTAATCAAACTCCAATTCATATATTCTTATATACCTACAAACAACCCCAAATAAAAATCATTGTCCAAAAAATATTTTTACTCAAAATTTTGTACTATTTAACAAATTAACAATCACGTCAAATAATCATATTTACCCACTTAAGAAATTATATGTGTGCAAATCATATTTTTAATTTGCATTCGAATAGCTAATTTTTCACGGTATACAACATTATACAGCAATATACAATCGTATACACCTACTGTAAATAATATATCAACTTCTATAAAAGTATAATAGTGTATAAGAGATGTTCATACACACTTTTACACTGTTATACAAAATTAGACAAACTTATACAAAAATTGATTTTGATCCCATTAGATACCAATTAATGTTTCCCTCTCTCCTCTACGAGCGACAAGAGAGAACAATAGGCATCACCTAAAGAATCTTTAATAGACAATGGGAAAACATCCTACTTACGATCGCCAACTCCCATCTCTCTCCTTAGCATGTCGGAACACCCTCTTTTAATAAAAGACCAAATTTTCTTTCCAAATTCCAACATCTCCCTCCTCCTTACTATACCCACTTTTGTCAAAATGTTTAATCCTATATAACCCAACCTATGAACGTTATAGATAGGCCGATCCAATTTTTTTTTATGGCACCAACCTCGGATAATAAAATCAAAATGCGCTAAAACGGGTAATTATTTTGCCCTAATTGTCATAGAGTGTAAAAATCTCAATAATGTCTTTGGGTAATAATTTGGAGCATTATATTTTGAAATTTTACAATATAACCATTCACCAAAATAATAATCAAAAAATACATATTTTTAACATATAAAAATTAATATATTTTTTATTTATTTGGCTAACAATTGTAATTATTTTGATCGAATGGTCGAGTACGTTTAAAACTCTTATAAAGATTAAGAGGTTTAGAATTAATTAGTACACAGATTAACAATATTGTTGACATTAAACCTTTTGTGGAATGCAAAGAATAAAGAAATTATGGTGAGTTTTATTTTGTTGTATTTATTAGTTTTTGTGGATATTTTTTCTTCTCTCAAATTATTTCTTGTCAATATAGATTTCCAAACGCTTATATGTAATTAATTGATTCTTGATTTGTCTATATGCAAAAATGGACTTGAACAATTTGTTACGGGTATATACGTCTATTCTTAATCACGTATTTTTATTCTTTTATTTTTTTTTTTTTAAAAAAAAAACAATACGTATCTATACACTAGAAAAGTGTCCAAATTTTTTATTTATATATATATATATATATATATATATATATATACCTTTTTTGTCCAAGCTTCAAAAATTATTTTGAAAAATACTTTATCACAAAGTATTTTTGGTAAGAAACAGTTTGTATTTGTCTAATTAATTTGAAAAAAAAAAAGCACTTCTCAAAAGGCTTTTACCCTTCTTGAAAATGATGGCCGACATATTTTTATGAAAGTGCTTTTCTTTTCGTGGTCAAATCTTGCAAATCTTGTCTATAGTCTGCGATAACGGGTGATTCGGTTATTTAATTGACGAGTTTTAGTCCTCATTTGACATGCGAGGACGAATGTTCTAAAGGAGGGGAGAATGTCACACTCCATAATAATCCTTGCTACTTGTATTAAAACAAGAAAGAATGAGTTAAGAAGGTTCAAGGAAAGTTAATCGAGTTAGTAAGAATATCGTTATAAATATGGTTGTCTTAAGTATCTCGAGGTGACCTGGTAACCTAAAGGATTTGAAATCGCGTTATGAGTATGTATATGAGGTAATGTGAGTGACCTTTTAAAGTATTTGAGATTATTAGTAATGATATAGAAGATGGACAAAAGATAGGAATATACTTTTTCGATTGGAGTTTCGTCGAAGCTTTGTGAGTTCTACTTATGGTTATTGTGATTCTACGGACCCTTCGAGACATGTATATGAATTGTTATGGATGTAAATGACTGTGTATATGTATGTATAAGAGGTTACATGAGGTTGGAAGAGGATTAGAAGTTAAACGAAATGAATCGGAACAATTTCAGGTAAAATCTCGGACCCGATTTTAGCCTATATTGTAGGAGGCATATCTCCTAGTATATGAGGAGTTTTAAGGTGTTTCAAAAGCCTAAAATTAAGTTCATCGAGTCTAGTTTGCAACGCAACAAACAGCTCGTCAAAATGATATCGGGGTAAGGAGATATGGATGATTCAAGTCGGGCTGAGTATTAAGACTATCTCAAGATACAAAGTAGAGACTTTAACTTCCGATTTCGTTTGAAGTCACAATTTATCTACAAATTTTGTTTGGTATAGAAGCATTAATGGAAATTAGGAACTACTTAATTGTGGTGTTAAGTTAAAATTAGTGGCAACAATGAGCCAATATGAACATTAACATGCCATGTCCAAAAGATGACTCAAAGTCATCTTAAATAAGACTACTATGGGAGACATACAAATATACATTTAAATGTGATTCATCCACTACACTTACATTATATTGTGGACAACCAAATTGAAAGAAAGGAGTGTGGAATTCAGCCAAGTGACTGAAAATAAGGCATCCATGTGAAGCATGCATTTGAATATTTAAGCATCTACTACTTTATGAAAGTATACATTGTTTTAGGAGGACATAACATGGTGGAGGGATCATTTCACATTAAATATTGCTCATTCATCTTGGCATAATTACAATGGACAAAGGGTGGTGTATGAATCATTCACCACACATACAATTGTCTTGTAAACAATTGAAAAGAAAGAAGAAAGGAGAAACAAGAAGGTGAGGTTGGCCAAAAGTTGTAGAAAACAAATTAGGAAATTTAAAGTGTAAAGTTAATGGAATGAATCATGCCATAAGTGGAGCATGTGACCAACTTGTAGGCATCAAAGTTGAACCAAATAATGACCAAGAAATCAGCCATCACAATTCATTTCAACTACACAACACAAAGAAAGAAAACTTAAGCCTAGAGAGAGAGAGCATTCGGCCAAGGGGCTGATTTTTGAGCCCTTTGAGTCTTGATCCAAAAATTATTTTCCAAGGTGTTTCAACCCTTTAGAAGGTCCCTAAAACGTGAAGATAGTCTTTGGAGCAACAAGAACCATTTCCATCTCAAGTCACCAACTCTAGCCAAGTAGAGAAGTCAAGTTGTCAAGGTAAGATCTAACTTTCTTTTCATGTATTAAGGGTGATGTAGATGTGTGAATATAAGTTGTATGCATGAAATAAGGTGTGTTGATGTTGGAACATGATGGTAGTTATGGGGTTATATGTGTTGATGTTGAAGTATGGTTGTAACTTGACGAACATGAATCGCATGCATAAAATCATGAAAGTTGGTGTTGGAATGTTAGTTGGCCGTAGGGACTGTTTTGGTGGAATTAATGGACTGATTTTCTTTAATAAATATGGTTGTTACTATCATAGATCTCATGGTAAAAAGAATGAAAAGAATTGGAAGGTTAAAGGTGAAGTTATGTTAGTATGAAAATGGTTGAATCTATGATTTTATGTGAGCGATGTTGAAGCATGGTGTAGCCGTGTGTGGACTGTTTTGTGAAGAAGTTAGTGAACTGTTTTTACTTGATATTTTGATTGTTATTATCATGAATTTTATGATGGAAATGAAGGTGTTTAATGGTTGGAGTTGAAACTAAAGTCATTTGTGAGTTGTTATAAGGATTATAAAAATGACGATATAGCGTAGTTGCGTATGAATTGATGTTGTACTTGTCGTGTGGATAGCTGGTCATAACTTACTGAAATTATATGAAAAGAAGACATGAAATGATGTATAAAAATCGCATGTGGTTGGCTTAGTATGTTCGTAAACGTTTGCAAGAATTCCGAACATCGTTATGTTGTCGGTTAGAGACTGTTTTGGACATGTTGTGGTAGTGGACTGTTTTGGACTTGTGTTTTCATTAAGTTGGAAAGAATAATTATAAGTTAAGAGTATACATCATATTGTATGTTGGATGGGCTGTTATAAGTTGTTACATGCAAACGTTAAGGCTACAAACTAATAAAAGTAACTTGAGAATGTCGAAGCCGTATGTGAATCGTTATTGCATGTTATGAATGTGGGTTGTTTAGAATATTGTGTGGGCTGTCCGGATTGGTATTGAACACATAATTATTGATGTTGTATTGGTAGTATGTGGTTGGTTTAGATACAAGAGAAAACATCGCCTAAACATCTAGAAAGGAGTTACTAACGTTAGAATACGTTTGAATCTCCCCGTAGCTTAACCATAGTTGTTGGCGTCTTAATATAGGTTGAAGTATTATTGGGTAGCGTACACATATTGTGTGACGAATAAGCACTAAAGACCTTGTCCGATCGGAAGCACTTCGAAGGAAAAAGCTTTGGCGTGAAAGTTCGTGACACCTGTTCGGCATTGAGGTAGGTTACGGTTTACTTTATGTCTAGACTCCGGTTAGCGAAACGTATGTAAATAGTAGTGATTGACGGGGAAAGCATGATAGGCCTTCGGGCATGGTGTGGAGGTAAATTCCATCTAGGTTGGTATTGCCAATATTATGTGGGCTTGTCGCCATTATTGTGATATCTTGTCGCCATTATGTAATATGGGCTCGTCGCCATTATTACGATATTGTTATGTGAGCTGTCATTGTATTGTGATTTCATGTATTTGATATAATTCTCTCTCTCTTGTTCTCCCACCGGTCATATGGAAGAGGAAGGTTATTACGAGAATTGAATATTGAATTGCAATTCCTAGTATGAATCTATGGAACCTATGATTGCGGTGATTATTGAGGTTGATTCCATGCGAGGCATGCATCCCATATTCTATGTGCTATGTGATGTAATTATCACCTAGTTGTATCTTTATCACATACTAGCTCCCTCACCTTATGAAAGGGAAGGGTAATATTGATGATTGAGCCGTGGGCAATAATATGACTTGTACTTGTTTATTGCATATTGGTGATATAATTGAGACTGATATCATGCATGACATGCTTTCATATTACTCTTATGTTGTTATAATGGTGAGGAGAGTGATTGAGAGACTCCGAGGTTTTTGCCGGAGATTGAGAGTGACAGAGAGACTCCGAGGTTTCTGCCGGAGATTGAGAGTGACAGAGAGACTCCGAGGTTTCTGCCGGAGATTGTGAGTGTTTGTTGCCCGAGGTTTCTTGCCGGGAACGATGGAGTGTCCGATGCCCGAGGTCTTTGCCGGGATCGTGAGAGTGTGCTCGTGATCCGAGGTTATATTCCGGAGCGAGTGGTACATGGACTTCGCGGGTCCCCCATGGGTCATGACTATGAGGCATTGCCATAGCATGTGTGTACGGGAGTGGAGTGTGAGAGGTGACTACCGCATTGCATAACATTTACATAGCACGACATTGCATTGCATAGCACTCCATTTGAATGGTCATTCATGTCATTGCATGGCACATTCTCTGATTGATTCTTGATTTGTGAATTACTGAGTTGTTGTTTGTGAGTATTTATTTTAAAGGTTGGATGGAATCGAGGTTATATAATTCTCCCTAGGCTTATAATCTGAGATATTGAGATCCCTTGTGACTATCGTTAATGCAAGACTTTCTCATGTGCTAGATGTGTGACTGTGTTTGATTACTTATCTGCTTACTTGTTAGTTGCTTCTTGTTTATATGCGTGAACTAACCATTGTCGGCCTATGATACCTACGAGCCTAGTGTTGTGCTCATACTACTTTTGCTACACTCCTTCCGGAGTGTAGAGTTATTTTCGTGTGATGTTCGGAGTCTCACGACCGTTTCGAGGCATTCGTCAAAGACGTTTGGGTGAGCTATTTGAGATATTGCAACCCGCAGTCTCTCCTTAGATTTCTGTTGTTCTCTATCCTTAAACGAAGTCGTATCCGGTTTAGTCTGTTATCTATTCAAATTGTAAACTTCTTAGAAGCTCTTGTATGAGTCTAGACCAGATTTTGGGAATTTCTTATAATAATAGTATTTATTCCGCATGTTGTATCAAATTAAGGTAGTTATCTGAAGGGTTCGCCCACCAGGGAAGGTTAGTGTGGGTGCCCGCATGATCCATGATTTGGGTCGTGACAAGTTGGTATCAGAGCTTAGGTTACCCGGTCTATAAGTACAAGAGCAATGTCTAGTAGAGTCCTACTTATGGGTGTGTTGCGCGCCACACTTATAATTGGGAGGCTATGGGACATCTAGGAAACTTCGTATTCTTTCATTATTTCGTGCTACTTCATTCAAATTGGTATCTAGTTGATCCCAATTGGTATCCGAACTTCTCTCGTTTTACTTTCTCCCGATGATGGGAACTCATCCTTAAATTCTTGCGCGAACGGTTGTTTCCGACATGTGGTACAAGACGAGTTGTGTTGTCCTAATTTAGATGCGTGACTAAGTTCGGTTTCTAGATATGACCTAAGGTTTCAGCTTTGTGTGGAGTCGTGGTTAGGCTCGTTATTGTGAGGTTGGTTGAAGAGATGGGAGAGGCGATTCATAGGGTCATAGGATCTCCATAATTATAGTATTGGGTTTTCTCGGAAGGCGCAAGAGTGCATTTATGGCTTAATAAGAGCGATTTGTTCGATGATATGATCGGTTTTAGGAAGCGTATAGCAAAGTAAGAGTTCTTATGGTATTTTGGTAAGAGTGTTATTGTGAGGATGTGACAAAGGCGTAAGAAAAAAAAAAAAAAAAAAAAAAATGCTCAGATAGATCAATCTCCACTATAGGAACGGAATGATTGGTATCTGACGCGTTTATGAGATAAGTTGCAAAGTGTGCGTGTGCACATATTGTATAGGCTATGAAATGTGGAGTTGGCTTAAATTTGATTAGTATTGTGATAGCAGAATATAATTAGTGGTTGAGAATTCTTTCGGGAATGGTTTTCTGATCGAAATCAGGTTGCAGTGTTACTTATGATAAGTGAAGTCTAGTGGAATAGACAGTAGTGTTCATTCACTTGTAAAGTGTGTTCGTGGGTTCACTTAGCATCTTCGAGGTTAGTGATGATAGAGGGAATTGTTGAAACCAAGAGTGTTGATTCGTGGGCATTTTCATAATGGGTGGTATTAGGGAGGTGTTAAAGTTGTATATGCGATGGTCTGCTGAACTTGTCGTAGGCTAATGGGAGCCAGTGATCGACAATTAGAAACAACTCTTGCGTTGGACAAGGATGGAGGTATAGTTGAAGGATTATCGGGTGCTGCATCTAAGTTTTCGAATGAGAATTATCGGAAAGTTGTGCAAAGGTTAAATCTTGAGGATTTCTTTGATTTTGAATACAATGACTTAGGGTTGACCAAAGGCCAGAAAAAAAAAAAAAAAAAAAAAAAAAAAAAAAAAAAATACACGGTTAGTTAGATGTGTATGGTTCGGTATAGTTAAGTAAGGGGTTGGTTATTCATACGTGAGCACCTTTTTGAGGACTATTGAATAAGGCATGGGTCAATGGAATTATTTACGGTAACAGAATGATGATGGTGTGACTAGTACTAATGGTGAAAGACTTTTAGATATCGGTGATCACGTTAGTGACTAGTACTAATGGTGAAAGACTTTTAGAGATGGCAAGGATCACGTTAGTGAACTTATGAACTAATTAAAAGGGAATTATTTCCATTAATTTATTTTTGGCAAAATTTGAAGTCAACGGATATCATTTGATTCACTTTGAAAGAATATCATTAGAATATTAAATTATTTGGATAAATTATTTATTTTGGGGAAACGTGTTTCGATTGAACCGTTAGATCCGTATCATAATTTCGTTTGAAAATCGATTATCTTTTTGACGTATCGTCCATTCTATAAGCTCCGTAGTATTTATTTTTGACTTCGTTGCGAAATTGCAAAAATTGAAGTTAAAATGGATATCATTTGATTCACTTTGGGAGAAGGTTTCATTATGAAAATTTTGGAATTCAATTATTTGGATAAATTATTTATTTTGGGGAAACATGTTCGATTGGCGATCTTGAAGATTCTAAACCATTATAGATTTGAAATATTATTTATGAACTTTAATCCGTAGAAATTGGGGTTTATCCATGAAAAGTGGGTTTGTGGATTCCGTTGAGTTAAAGTATGATTAAATTAATGGGTTACGTTAGTACTTGGTAGTGATTTAAGGTACTATGGTCGCAAGAGGTTATAGGGTGATTGGATGGTGTCCTACGAACTTGGCTCGCGGAGTATTCAAAGGGTCTAGAATGCTTCTATGATTGTGATTTGGAGGTGTAAGTAAGACTTAGAATTAGCAAGGTCGGTTATGAGTGGATCAGGGCTTTGTTGGGATCGCTTAAGGTTGCTCCGCTAAAGCAAGGAGTCTTTCCCGACAAGAGTATGTTGTGGTTTTCGGGTTGGTCTTCATGTATTCCTAAGGAGTCGTGGTACGAAGAAAATTTAAGAATGGTGAAAGAAGGGTTAGTGAAATCGAATACTTTACCGCCTCGCAGAGTGGGCAAGGTTTGCGTCTTATTCTAAGGTTGGTGTGGTTCTAAGGAAAATTGTGGGGCCTATCGATAACATTCATAGGTTTGGTTATATAGGATTAGAACATTTCGACAAAAGCAGTGCTTATATTCGAAAACCGAGGATGGGGGAAAATTTGAATTTGGAAATATGAAAATTAGGTCTTTTATCTAAGTTAGAGGGAGTTCCGACTAGTAAGGAGAGAGAGAAATGTTTATGATGCATTCCGTAGAGGTTTCCCGCATTGTCCTATTAAAGATTCTTTAGTTACCGTCAGCGTTCATTCTGTCATGTCGCTCGAGGACGAGCGATTGTTTAATTGGTATCTGATGTAACGACCCATTTGGTCGTTTAGCACTTTTAGGCATAATATTCCTAAAACACCCTTTTCGTGGTCAAATCTTGCTGTATATAGTCTGCGATAACGGGTGATTCGGTTATTTAATTGACGAGTTTTAGTCCTCATTTGACATGCGAGGACGAATGTTCTAAAGGAGGGGAGAAATGTCACACTCCATAATAATCCTTGCTACTTGTATTAAAACAAGAAAGAATGAGTTAAGAAGGTTCAAGGAAAGTTAATCGAGTTAGTAAGAATATCGTTATAAATATGGTTGTCTTAAGTATCTCGAGGTGACCTGGTAACCTAAAGGATTTGAAATCGCGTTATGAGTATGTATATGAGGTAATGTGAGTGACCTTTTAAAGTATTTGAGATTATTAGTAATGATATAGAAGATGGACAAAAGATAGGAATATACTTTTTCGATTGGAGTTTCGTCGAAGCTTTGTGAGTTCTACTTATGGTTATTGTGATTCTACGGACCCTTCGAGACATGTATATGAATTGTTATGGATGTAAATGACTGTGTATATGTATGTATAAGAGGTTACATGAGGTTGGAAGAGGATTAGAAGTTAAACGAAATGAATCGGAACAATTTCAAAAATCTCGGACCCGATTTTAGCCTATATTGTAGGAGGCATATCTCCTAGTATATGAGGAGTTTTAAGGTGTTTCAAAAGCCTAAAATTAAGTTCATCGAGTCTAGTTTGCAACGCAACAAACAGCTCGTCAAAATGATATCGGGGTAAGGAGATATGGATGATTCAAGTCGGGCTGAGTATTAAGACTATCTCAAGATACAAAGTAGAGACTTTAACTTCCGATTTCGTTTGAAGTCACAATTTATCTACAAATTTTGTTTGGTATAGAAGCATTAATGGAAATTAGGAACTACTTAATCGTGGTGTTAAGTTAAAATTAGTGGCAACAATGAGCCAATATGAACATTAACATGCCATGTCCAAAAGATGACTCAAAGTCATCTTAAATAAGACTACTATGGGAGACATACAAATATACATTTAAATGTGATTCATCCACTACACTTACATTATATTGTGGACAACCAAATTGAAAGAAAGGAGTGTGGAATTCAGCCAAGTGACTGAAAATAAGGCATCCATGTGAAGCATGCATTTGAATATTTAAGCATCTACTACTTTATGAAAGTATACATTATTTTAGGAAGACATAACATGGTGGAGGGATCATTTCACATTAAATATTGCTCATTCATCTTGGCATAATTACAATGGACAAAGGATGGTGTATGAATCATTCACCACACATACAATTGTCTTGTAAACAATTGAAAAGAAAGAAGAAAGGAGAAACAAGAAGGTGAGGCTTGGCCACACTTGGCCTAAAGTTGTAGAAAACAAATTAGAAAATTTAAAGTGTAAAGTTAATGGAATGAATCATGCCATAAGTGGAGCATGTGACCAACTTGTAGGCATCAAAGTTGAACCAAATAATGACCAAGAAATCAGCCATCACAATTCATTTCAACTACACAACACAAAGAAAGAAAACTTAAGCCTAGAGAGAGAGAGCATTCGGCCAAGGGGCTGATTTTTGAGCCCTTTGAGTCTTGATCCAAAAATTATTTTCCAAGGTGTTTCAACCCTTTAGAAGGTCCCTAAAACGTGAAGATAGTCTTTGGAGCAACAAGAACCATTTCCATCTCAAGTCACCAACTCTAGCCAAGTAGAGAAGTCAAGTTGTCAAGGTAAGATCTAACTTTCTTTTCATGTATTAAGGGTGATGTAGATGTGTGAATATAAGTTGTATGCATGAAATAAGGTGTGTTGATGTTGGAACATGATGGTAGTTATGGGGTTATATGTGTTGATGTTGAAGTATGGTTGTAACTTGACGAACATGAATCGCATGCATAAAATCATGAAAGTTGGTGTTGGAATGTTAGTTGGCCGTAGGGACTGTTTTGGTGGAATTAATGGACTGATTTTCTTTAATAAATATGGTTGTTACTATCATAGATCTCATGGTAAAAAGAATGAAAAGAATTGGAAGGTTAAAGGTGAAGTTATGTTAGTATGAAAATGGTTGAATCTATGATTTTATGTGAGAGATGTTGAAGCATGGTGTAGCCGTGTGTGGACTGTTTTGTGAAGAAGTTAGTGAACTGTTTTTACTTGATATTTTGATTGTTATTATCATGAATTTTATGATGGAAATGAAGGTGTTTAATGGTTGGAGTTGAAACTAAAGTCATTTGTGAGTTGTTATAAGGATTATAAAAATGACGATATAGCGTAGTTGCGTATGAATTGATGTTGTACTTGTCGTGTGGATAGCTGGTCATAACTTACTGAAATTATATGAAAAGAAGACATGAAATGATGTATAAAAATCGCATGTGGTTGGCTTAGTATGTTCGTAAACGTTTGCAAGAATTCCGAACATCGTTATGTTGTCGGTTAGAGACTGTTTTGGACATGTTGTGGTAGTGGACTGTTTTGGACTTGTGTTTTCATTAAGTTGGAAAGAATAATTATAAGTTAAGAGTATACATCATATTGTATGTTGGATGGGCTGTTATAAGTTGTTACATGCAAACGTTAAGGCTACAAACTAATAAAAGTAACTTGAGAATGTCGAAACCGTATGTGAATCGTTATTGCATGTTATGAATGTGGGTTGTTTAGAATATTGTGTGGGCTGTCCGGATTGGTATTGAACACATAATTATTGATGTTGTATTGGTAGTATGTGGTTGGTTTAGATACAAGAGAAAACATCGCCTAAACATCTAGAAAGGAGTTACTAACGTTAGAATACGTTTGAATCTCCCCGTAGCTTAACCATAGTTGTTGGCGTCTTAATATAGGTTGAAGTATTATTGGGTAGCGTACACATATTGTGTGACGAATAAGCACTAAAGACCTTGTCCGATCGGAAGCACTTCGAAGGAAAAAGCTTTGGCGTGAAAGTTCGTGACACCTGTTCGGCATTGAGGTAGGTTACGGTTTACTTTATGTCTAGACTCCGGTTAGCGAAACGTATGTAAATAGTAGTGATTGACGGGGAAAGCATGATAGGCCTTCGGGCATGGTGTGGAGGTAAATTCCATCTAGGTTGGTATTGCCAATTTGGGGGCTACATTGTTATGTGGGCTTGTCGCCATTATTGTGATTATCTTATGTGGCTTGTCGCCATTATTGTATATCAAGTATGTGGGCTCGTCGCCATTATTACGATATTGTTATGTGAGCTGTCATTGTATTGTGATTTCATGTATTTGATATAATTCTCTCTCTCTTGTTCTCCCACCGGTCATATGGAAGAGGAAGGTTATTACCGAGAATTGAATATTGAATTGCAATTCCTAGTATGAATCTATGGAACCTATGATTGCGGTGATTATTGAGGTTGATTCCATGCGAGGCATGCATCCCATATTCTATGTGCTATGTGATGTAATTATCACCTAGTTGTATCTTTATCACATACTAGCTCCCTCACCTTATGAAAGGGAAGGGTAATATTGATGATTGAGCCGTGGGCAATAATATGACTTGTACTTGTTTATTGCATATTGGTGATATAATTGAGACTGATATCATGCATGACATGCTTTCATATTACTCTTATGTTGTTATAATGGTGAGGAGAGTGATTGAGAGACTCCGAGGTTTTTGCCGGAGATTGAGAGTGACAGAGAGACTCTGGGTTTCTGCCGGAGATTGAGAGTGACAGAGAGACTCCGAGGTTTCTGCCGGAGATTGAGAGTGTTTGTTGCCCGAGGTTTCTTGCCGGGAACGATGGAGTGTCCGATGCCCGAGGTCTTTGCCGGGATCGTGAGAGTGTGCTCGTGATCCGAGGTTATATTCCGGAGCGAGTGGTACATGGACTTCGCGGGTCCCCCATGGGTCATGACTATGAGGCATTGCCATAGCATGTGTGTACGGGAGTGGAGTGTGAGAGGTGACTATCGCATTGCATAACATTTACATAGCACGACATTGCATTGCATAGCACTCCATTTGAATGGTCATTCATGTCATTGCATGGCACATTCTCTCGATTGATTCTTGATTTGTGAATTACCGAGTTGTTGTTTGTGAGTATTTATTTTAAAGGTTGGATGGAATCGAGGTTTATAGAATTCTCCCTAGGCTTATAATCCGAGATATTGAGATCCCCGTGACTATCGTTAATGCAAGACTTTCTCATGTGCTAGATGTGTGACCGTGTTTGATTACTTATCTCGCTTACTTGTTAGTTGCTTCTTGTTTATATGCGTGAACTAACCATTGTCGGCCTATGATACCTACGAGCCTAGTGTTGTGCTCATACTACTTTTTTGCTACACTCCTTCCGGAGTGTAGAGTTATTTTCGTGTGATGTTCGGAGTCTCACGACCGTTTCGAGGCATTCGTCAAAGACGTTTGGGTGAGCTATTGCAACCCGCAGTCTCTCCTTAGATTTCGTTGTTCTCTATCCTTAAACAAGTCGTATCCAAAGATTGAGTCCGTTATCTATTCAAATTGTAAACTTCTTAGAAGCTCTTGTACGAGTCGAGACCAGATTTTGGGAATTTCTTATAATAATAGCATTTATTCCGCATGTTGTATCAAATTAAGGTAGTTATCTGAAGGGTTCGCCCACCAGGGAGGGTTAGTGTGGGTGCCCGCATGATCCTGATTTGGGTCGTGACAAAAATTTTAAAAGCATTTTTCTTCTCCATTTTAAACCTCGGTCTAATTGAGTACTTTTATTTTATTTTTTGGAAAATAAAAAGAAAATTTCGGAGAGAATTTCTTAACATGTTATTTATTTTATTTTATAAAAAATATTGAATTTTGTAACATTGAAGTCACTAGTGTAACTCGTTAATTTCCCTTTTATAACGGCTTTTGTCCTTGACTTATATACGTAGTTTCAAGTCACTGAGGTAACTCCTCGTTAATTTCCCTTTTGTAACGGCTTCTGTCCTTGACTTATATAAGCATTTTCAAGTCATTAGTGTAACTCCTCGTTAATTTCCCTTTTGTAACGACTTTTTATAAAGATCCTCGTTAAAAGTGTGAGGGTTTTAGTTTTTACAATTAATTTCTCTCTTAATGTGAAATGCAAGTTTGGGGGGTTTTTAAGCCTCCGCATAGTTTAGGTATACAATGAATAAAAAGTTACAAGTTCAAGGGGGGTCACGAGCCCTTTTGCCTAAAATCTAATGTTGTTTTTTATGATAGTTATTTTGCATTAGATTTTAGGCAAAAGGGCTCGGGACCCTTTGAACTTGCAACTTTTTATTCGTTGTACACCTAAAATCAAGCCATTAATAGACAATAAATTCAAAACCCCTCCGATACTTGCATTGTATATGATCTAACCGCACACCCATTTAACATCCAAAGCCCTCAATAATGTATACACACAAATCTCTAATTAATTCAAAATCATAAAATTGAAAATTATGATGATGTGGATATTCACATAGATAAATGTTCTCCGACCCAATTTACCCATTTTAACTGCAGTTATACACCCAAAATTAATCCTCAACGCTCAAAATTATCAAAATTAACCCTAACTCATAGCCGATCGACTCCCCTAACTTCAGTTATAAACCCAAAATTAATGCCCCTAACTCAAAATTAACGTTAAAGGGGTAAGCGATGCATGAAAATGCAAGTTTGGGGGTCGACATGGGTCGGGGGTAGGAATTAAAAAAAAATGCATAATTTAGGTGTACAATGAAAAAATTGCAAGTTCGGGGGGTCCCGATATAATTACTTTTACCTAGATTTTATGATAAATTAATAGATGGGTAATTCTAGTTATAATGTTAATGAACTTAAATAAAAATCTATAAATAACCTAGGTTAATAATATAAAAAAGATAGGAATATTACACTTATGAAGGATTGAAAATGTTAAAAGGTAGATAATGTAAGGGGTGAGATAGACATTAAACTAAGGGGGTAAAATTACAATACCTAAAAGTTTAGGAGGGATTTTAATCTTGAAAGTAAAAATTTGGGGAGGGGTAAATTGTTTTTTACAATTTTACTATTCATCATGAGGGCTTTACTATTCAATCGCACCGAGGGCTTTACCGGTTGAATCGCGAACGAGGGTTTTACCAAACTCCGATCGCCGTATGACTATTTTGAAGTTGTCGCTCATGCGGTTGATTTCTTCTCCACTCGCACCCCGATTTCCCCTTTCTACCATAATTGTATATATCCATCTAGGAAAAATCATTTGTTCCTACCTTTGAATTTCTATTATTTTTTAGTTGTTAATACTAGTATTATTTTTGATGTAGGTATAGAATTCCTCCACCCATAAATTGGGGGGGGGGTGAAATTGTAGGGGGTTGTTGGGGGTGAGAATTTATACACATTTAAAGGAGTGTTTTTATTGTCGAGCGGTTCGACAAATATAAGCCCTATTATTAAAACTTTCATTAGTATGTATTGATTCCTTATCGGTAAATAGGATCGCGTATGTGCAATCCCTCAAGGAAGGGGTTATTTCAATACAATGTATTATTAACAAGGGTGAAATGAAATTGTTGTGGTTTAAGCCCTTATTTATTTCAAGGTTAGACATATTAGAACTTTGTTATTGCTTAGTATCGAACGTTTATTTGTTAATAAAGACTTTGGTAATGTACTTATTATATTTTTTGTTTGCTTTAACAATAGAATTGTGGACCCTCTTTTTGGTTTCATATGCCATTGAGGATCCGATGAAGATTGAAAAATTAACTAGATAACTGCTTTGCTCAACAAATTACTCGCGAATTAATAAAAACACTCGACAAGGTTGATGAAAGCCACAAGTTGAAAGAAAAAATAGTGTTAAGCCACCCCATTGAATTCTTTAGGGTTTTAGTGTGAGTTAATTAGCTTCGACATTAATTTAGAAAGCGTTATCAAATGGTTTCCTTTTAATTCTGGAACCTTTGATGCTTGAGTTTGATCCCTTTGATGCATGGCTTTTTTGTAGATGGCTATCAACGATACCGCAAAAGGTTAGGGCTTGAAATGCCTTCGATGTGAAATAGGTATGTGGGCTAGTCTTCAAATTTTTATATCATAACAAAAAAAAAGTTGTGATAGATTTTTTCAATGCATGTCTCCATATCATCTACACGCACTATCAAAAACAACGGTACTAATTAAAATCTCAATTACATTCAAATTATAAGGACATTTACCTCCGATAATTTCTTACAAATGATAAAGCTCTTCCTAAATGGATTTGAATATGCACTACATAGTTCAATCCTGATCTCTCACTGACATTGATGTATAGGTCCTTAAGGATAACTTTTTTTGGTGTTCTTGTTAAAATTACCTAGAGTTATCCTTTCGATAAAAAAAATTTAAAGATATTTGAAATATATATATGGGTGATGTGGATGTTCACCTACATAAATATTATCTAACCCAATTTACCCATTTTAACTTCAACTATAAACCCAAGATTTATCCCCCAACACTCAAAATTAACCCTAACTCATAACCAATCGACTCCCTCACACAAATGGTCTCATTAACCATCGATGTGGTACTTTTTCATTCTTCAACAATAACGGAATTTCATATGTGATATTTGTATGAGTATTCGAACCATGCATGTGAAACATTATATAGCTTAATATGTGCATGTATACAAAATACTATGCATATATTATATCACTCATATACTACATAAAGTTAGAACACCATATATAATATGTACCTAACAATATACTAGAGTATACAATATTTCACATATATCTAGTTAAGCAAAATGCTATTATACGCGAGCTTGTATTACTTTAGTTTGACATAGACTTGAATCTTTAGAGTATGTTCCAATGAATATTTTAATGAAATTTGATTTACATTATATATGTTCTTTAACAAAATTATATCTACATATGCTTTTGCAATTTGCTTTTGATTTAATCCAATCAAGCAACACATTGGAATTTCTTAAAATATAAAGATTTTCCACACGATTTGTAAGCAACCACAAAGGGAATTGGACTTGGGCAATGATTTTTTGATCAATTGGTTCTGAATATTTTTTGATTCATAAAATCTTTTACATAGAAAATATATCTATAGACATACTTTATTGAAAATGATCTAACAATACAAATAAACATAAATGTAAAAGATTTTATTATCCAAGTTAGTCAATATTTAATTTCTCTTTAATTCAAAGAACATATAATATTTGTGAGCATCAAAACTAATATGAATATAACCCTTTAATTTCCAAATTCCTCAACAATTTATATATACGGTTGTAATAAAATATTTATGTGGATCCATGTTTTATTATCTGAATAATTTACCTATTTTAATTTCATCTATAAACCCAAAATTAATCACCCAACAAAAATTAAATTTTTTCATAACCGATCACTCTCTCACACAAATGGTTGATAAAAGACTTATACAAAGCATGAAAATCATTTTCCAAGTTTTTAAGCTCCATAGAGAGGTGTACAATGAATAAAAAGTTGCAAGTTATCAGGGGGGTCCCAATTTTACCTAGATTTTATGATAAATTAATAGATGGATTATTCTAGTTATAATGTTAATGAACTTAAATAAAAATATATAAATAACCTAGGTTAATAATATAAAAAAGATAGGAATATTACATGTATGAAGGATTGAAAATGTTAAAAAGAAATAGATAATATATAGAGAAATAGATAGACATTTAAACTGGATCCCAACAAGGTTTATGTAGTTTGGGGTAAAATTAAATAACTAAAAGTAAAAATTGTCCATTTTTTCCAATCTTGTGAGCCCGAATCTTGAAAGTAAAAATTTGGGGTTGATACACATATTTTTTTATATAGAGAATTTTAACGATCTCTTTCTTCTATGACAAAATTTTTTCTACCTCTATTTTAAATCAAAAACATTTAAATATTTTGAATTGAATCAACAAGACAAATTTAGTTGTTAATACCATTTTTTGATATATATATCGTAAATATGAATGGCGGTGAAGTTGTCTGTACGAAGTATTAAAATTGTGATTAATTGGATTTTTCTTTAAATATAAACAATATAATTTATCATTTTACTGTGCAATTCACTACCTATTGAATTTCTATTATTTTTTAGAATATAAACAAAGTAGTATCTTTTTTATGTTTATTTTCCATACATATTAGAACTTTTTAAATTGGGGGGGGTATTTAGACTCGTGTGTGTGTGGACGGATTATATTTTTTTTTCGACATTTTTTAAGAATATATATATTGCATGAAATTTCACTAAAATTGCTTAATTAAATCAAAGGCATCGTAATTGGATCAAAGGGCAATAAACACAATACAATAAATTTCAAATAAAATCTCTTTTATAATTTTAATTACTTAATTTATTGTTTAATAACTTAAATCATAATAGAACTAATATTTAACTATTGTTGTTATAACATATCTCTCTTAAATGTATATATAATCTTCAAATTTTTAATTATTTATTTCAAAACAAAGTAATAAATGGACCCTCTTTTGGTTTCATATGCAAATTTCAAATCTTTCATCATCTTTTAAAATTTAAAAATATATTTTTAAACTTTCAACAAATTAATTAAATATGATAAGCATAAAAGGATCACTCGTTTCGATGGATAGGTAGAAATAAGGAGAAAAAATTGTTAAAAGCTTAGATACATCCCTTTATTGTCATAAACTTTAAAAATTTAGTGTCAGTTAATTATCCACTTCCCATAAATTTAATTTAGAAATAGTGCTAAATTAACCATAATTTTCATATTAATAGGACCTTAAGAATAAGTTATCAAGTTTTAAATACTTATTATAACAAGAAATGTCACGACAATCCCAAAAATCTGGTCAAAGGGTACAAGAGCGCTAACATAGGACGGAAATAGAAGTCTGAAAATACCCGAAGGCTACATATTGTCTGTCGAATACAAAAACAGAAATAGATAGAGGAGGTTCTTCAGGGGCCACGGATGACAGGTAGCTCACCCTGAATAACTAAAGATGTCACCCTCACGTATCAGCCACGGGGTTTAGAGCGGAGCTGGATCGTACTGCACTCAACAAAAGTGCGGCAAGAGTAGTATCGGTACAACACTTGTACCGGTAGGCATCATAGGCCGACAATGATTAGATAACGCATGAAGAAGTCAAAACCAACAAGTAGCACATAGAGCAAACAGGTATGGTCACATATCAATACAAGTAAGGTGTAAAGGAATCATGAAATCAACCAAGACAGATATAATTCACCAAATGATCAGTCAAATATATATATAAGTGGATGAATGAAATGCAATAATGTATGTAGGATGAATGCAATGCATATGCAGCTCTCACAACATGTCACACGGAGCTTAACTCCACGTCTCGGCGATCATGACCCATGGGGGACCCGCGAAGTCCATGTACCACTCGCTCCGGAATATAACCTCGGATCACGAGCACACTCTCACGATCCCGGCAAAGACCTCGGGCATCGGACACTCCATTGTTCCCGGCAAGAAACCTCGGGCAACAAACACTCACAATCTCCGGCGAAACCTCGGAGTCTCTCTGTCACTCTCAATCTCCGGCGAAACCTCGGAGTCTCTCTGATCTCTCTCCGGCAAAGACCTCGGAGTCTCTCGATCACTCACCTCACCAATCATCATAACAATAATAATAAAGACATGTCATGCATGATATCAGTCTCAACAATATCATCAATATATAGTCAACCAATACAAGTCATATTAATGTTACCATTTCTTTACACACGGTGAGTGAGCTAGTATGTGACAGAGGTACGAACGAGTGATATCATAGAAAATAACACATATGGCGACAAGCCCACATAGCAACTAACAAGCCAATCTAACTGGAAATCACCTCTACTTCATGCCGAAGGCCTATATGCTTTGTCCCCGTCACTTTCGACAACTACATACGATTCTCTAATCGAGTCTAACTAAAGTAGACCGTAACCTACCTCAATGCCGAGCGGATGCCACGAACAATCAAGCTAATGTCTTCCCTTTGCGTAGAGCCTCGAACGATCAAAATCTATAAAATATGCGATCTACGTTAGAATACAACTCTAAGGACACCCATACTTGCTATATTTATATTCTAAACGACCCACATTCATGACATGCAATCATGATTCACATACGGCTACGACATTCTCAAGTTACTTCTAATAGTTTGTAGCTTTAACGTTTGTGTGTCACAACTTATAACATTCCATCCAACATACAATATGGTGTATACTCTTAACTTATAATTATTCTTTCCAACTTAATGAAAGTATAAGTCCAAAACAGTCCACTACCACAACATAACGATGTTCGGAATTCTTGCAAATGTTTACGAACATACTAAGCCAACCACATGTGATTTTTATACATCATTTCATGTCTTCTTTTCATATAATTTCAGTAAGTTACGACCAGCTATCCACACGATAAGTACAACATCAATTCATACGCAACTACGCTATATCGTCATTTTTATAATCCTTATAACAACTCACAAATGACTTTAGTTTCAACTCCAACCATTAAACACCTTCATTTCCATCATAAATTTCATGATAATGACAATCAAAATATCAAGTAAAAACAGTTCACTAACTTCTTCCCAAAACAGTCCACACACGGCTACACCATGCTTCAACATCACTCACATAAAATCATAGATTCAACCATTTTCATACTAACATAACTTCACCTTTAACCTTCTAATTCTTTTCATTCTTTTTACCATGAGATCTATGATAGTAACAACTATATTTATTAAAGAAAATCAGTCCATTAAATTCACCAAAAACAGTCCCTACGACTAACTACCATTCCAACACCAACTTTCATGATTTGATGCATGCGATTCATGTTCGTCAAGTTACAATCATACTTCAACATCAACCCATATAACTCCATAACTATTACCATGTTCCAACATCAACACACCTTATTTCATGCATACAACTTATATTCACACATCTACATCACCCTTAATACATGAAAAGAAAGTTAGATCTTACCTTGACCACTTGAATTCTTTACTTGGCTAGAGTTGGTGACTTGAGATGAAAATGGTTCTTGTTGCTCCAAAGACTATCTTCACGTTTTAGGGACCTTCTAAAGGGTTGAAACACCTTGGAAAATAATTTTTGGATCAAGACTCAAAGAGCTCAAAATCAGCCAATGTGGCCGAGAGCTTTCTCTCTCTAGAATTAGGTTTTCTTTCTTTGTGTTGTGTAGTTGAAATGAATTGTGATGGCTGATATCTTAGTCATTATTTTGTTAAATTATGATGCCTACAAGTTGGATACAACACATGCTCCATTCATGACATTGAGCACTCAATTAACTTTACACAAAATTTCAATATTTCTTCACTTCACACTTTCGGCCATAAGCCTCGTTTTGGCCGACCCCTTGTTCTCTTTTCTTCTTTCTTTTCAATTGTTTACAAGACAATCTTATGTGTGTTGAATGATTCATGCACCACCCTTTGTCTATTGTAATCATGCCAAGATGGATGAGCAATATTTAATGTGTAATGATCCCTCCACCATGTTATGTCCTCTTAAAACAATGTATACTTTCATAAAGTAGTGGATGCTCAAATATTCAATTGTATGCTTCAACTTTTTCTCCTCAAAATTTTCAGCCCTATGGCCGAATGTATCATGTAAGTTTCTTCCAAATTTAATTGTCCACAATATGTTGAAAATGTAGTGGATGAATCAACATTTAATTTCACACTTGTATGTCTTCCATTTGCCTTATTTTAGATGACTTGAGTCATCCTTTTTACCTTGGATGTTGAGGCTCTTGTTGGCTTATTATTGTCACCAATTTTTACTTAACACCACACTTAAGTAATTCCTAATCTCCAATAACATTTTTATACTAAGTAAATCCGAGGTTTCTATCTCACGTTGATTCTTTCGCGAATCACTCGACGTATAAAATACGGGGTCTAAAATTCTTGTCAATTAAATAACCGAATCACCGGTTATCGCAAGCTATAGATACCACAATTAGACCACAAAAGGGTGTTTTAGAGATATTAGGCATAAAAGTGCTAAACGACCAAACGGGTCGTTACATTAGATACCAATCAAACAATCGCTCGTCCTCGAGCGTCTAGGGTAAAGGTGGAGAAAAGGAGGTACCTGAACTGTCGAACAACTGAGGATATCTACTCCGCATATCTGCCTCGGTCTCCCAAGTGGCCTCCTCCACCGGACGGTGCTTCCACTGCACCTTGACTGAAGCAATATCTTTGGTCCTTAACCTTTTAACTTGTCTATCTAGGATTGCTACCGGCTCTTCCTCGAAGGATAGATTCTGATCTAATAGTACCGAATCCCACTGAATGATATAAGACCCGTCTGAATGGTACTTCTTTAGCATGGAAACATGGAATACCGGATGAACATTTGCCAAACCTGGTGGTAACGCCAACTCATAAGCCACCTCGCCAACACGACGAAGAATCTCAAAAGGGCCATAAACCTCGGGCTCAACTTACCTTTCTTCCCAAATCGCATCACACCCTTCATGGGTGAAACCTTCAATAGGACACCTCACCAACCATGAACTCCATATCACGAACCTTCCGGTCGGCATACTCTTTACTGCCTACTCGAGTTGCTAGAAGCTTTCCCGAATAAGCTTCACCTTATCCAAGGACTCTCTTAGCAAATCGTACCCCAAGGTCGAACCTCAAAAGCATCGAACCACCCAATAGGAGAACGACACCTCCTACCATATAAAGCCTCGAATGGCGCCATATCAATCTTTGGAATGGTAGCTATTATTGTATGCGAACTACGCAAGGGTAAAAATTTGTCCCAATGACCACCAAAATCAATAACACACGCCCTCAACATATCCTCAAGCACCTGAATAGTCCTCTCGGACTGACCATCTGTCTGCGGGTGGAACGCGGTGCTAAAATCTAACTGAGTCCCCAGTTCTTTTTGCAAAGTCCTCCAGAAATGGGAAGTAAACTGAGTGCCTCTGTCAGAAATGATGGAAATAGGAACCCCGTGCAATCGCACTACATCCGGATGTAGATCCTGGCCAACTTCTCCGCATTATAAGTAGTCTGAACCGGAATGAAGTGTGCGGACTTAGTCAACCTATCCACGATAACCCAAATCGAATCAAACTTACCCAGAGTCTTCGGAAGACCAACTACGAAATCCATGGCGATCCTTTCCCATTTCCACTCGGGAATGGGCATTCTCTGAAGCATGCCACCTGGTCTGCGGTGCTCATACTTAACCTACTGGCAATTCGAACAACGTGCAACAAACTCCACAATGTCTCTCTTCATTCTACCCCACCAATAGTGTTGCCTCGAAGTCACGATACATCTTTGTTGCTCCTGGATGAATGGAGTATACGGAACTATGAGCCTCCTTCAAGATTAACGGAATCAAATCACCAACTCTAGGTACGCAAATGCGCCCTTTAATCCTCAAAATACCCTCCTCATCAAGAATAGCCTCCTTGGCTTCTCCACTTAGCACCTTATCCCGAATCTTACACAATTTTACATCTTCAAACTTTCTTTGGCCCCCTAATGCGCTCCAAAAGAGATGACCTCGCCTCCACACAACAAGCTAGAACCTTACCGGGTTACGAAATATCGAGTCTCACCATACTATTAGCCAAACATTGCACCTCCATGGCTAAAGGACGCTCTTCCGCAATCAAACGCGCCAAGCTACCCATACTCACTGCCTTTCGGCTCAACGCATCAGCTACCACATTTGCTTTTCCCGGATGATAAAGAATGGTAATATCATAGTCTTTAAGCAACTCCATCCATCTACGCTGCCTTGAATTTAGATCCCGCTGATTAAACACATGCTTTGAAGACTACGGTGATCCGTGAACACCTCACAATGGACTCCATACAAGTAATGTCTCCGGATCTTGATGCGAAGACTACGCGACCAACTCTAAGTCATGAGTGGGGTAGTTTTTCTCGTGAACCTTTAGGCTGTCTCGAAGCATACGCGATCACCCTACCCTCTTGCATCAACACACAACCCAAGCCAATCCGAGAAGCATCACAATAAACAGTAAAGTCCTTTCCCTCTACAGGTAAAGCCAAAATCGGGGCTGAAGTCAATAAAGCCTTGAGCTTTTGAAAGCTCTCTTCACACTCATCGGACCATTGGAAAGGCACATTCTTCTGAGTCAACCTAGTCAAATGGGAAGCAATAGATGAAAACCCCTTCACAAATCGGCGATAATAACTCGCAAGGCCCGCGAAGCTCGAATTTCGATCAACGACGTAGGCACAGCCCAATCTTTAACCGCTTCAATCTTCTTGGGATCAACCATAATCCCATCTTTGGACACAACATGTCCCAAAAATGCTACGGAACTGAGCCAGAACTCACACTTGGAAAACTTGGCATATAATTTCTTCTCTTTCAACAAGCCAAGCACGATCCTCAGGTGCTCCTCGTGATCTTTCTTACTCAGAGAGTACACCAAGATGTCATCAATAAACACGATCACGAATGAATCCAAGTATGGCTTGAAGATCCCATTCATCAAATTCATGAATCTTTGCGGGGGCATTAGTAAGCCCGAAAGACATCACCAAGAACTCATAATGACCATAACGAGTCCTAAAAGCGGTCTTCGGAATATCCTCCGCTCGAATCTTCAGCGATGATAGCTTTGTCCTCAAATCAATCTTAGAAAAGATCGATGCTCCACGAAGGCTGGTCAAATAAGTCATCAATGCGGGGTATTGGATACTTATTTCGATTGTAACTTTGTTCAATTGCCGATAATCGATACACATCCGCATGGTACCATCCTTCTTCTTCACGAATAGAACGGGGAGCACCCCGAGGAGAGATCTTTGGGTCTAATAAATCCTTTGCTCAACAAGTCTTGCAAACTGCTCCTTCAACTCTCTCAACTCTGCCGGAGCCATCCGATATGGTGGAATAGAAATAGGTCGGGTGCCTGGCTCCAAGTCAATGCAAAAGTCAATATCTCGATCGGGTGGCATTCCAGGTAAATCCGTAGGGAAAACCTCTGAGAACTCACAAACCACGCGCGACTCTAGGGAAGGAGTGTCCACACTAGTATCCCGAAATATGAGCCAAATATGCTAAACACCCCTTATCCACTAATTTCTTTGCCCGAATAAATGATATGATTTTCTTAGGGGCTTTGGACTAGGAGTACCCTTCCACTCTAATCGCGGAATACACAGCATGGCTAACGTGATTTGTCTTGGCGTGACGATCTAAAATAGCATGATAGGGAGATAACCGATCCATCCCAAAATAATATCAAAATCCACCATATCCAAAATAACCAAGTCTACCCACGTATCATAACCCATGAATGTGACTACACAAGACTTATAGACCCGATCTACTATCACCGAATCTCCGACGGGGAGTAGAGACACGAATAGGTACATCAAGCATATCACAAAGCATATCCGGACCCGTGGAGAAATAAGTGGACACATAAGAGAAAGTAGAACCCGGATCAAATAAGACGAAGGCGATTGGTGACAAACCGAGATAATACACAGTGATAACCGCATTAGAGGCCTCGGCCTGCGGTCTACCGGAAAGGCATAGAAATGGGAACGCCCGCCTTCGGACTTGTGTGCCTCCACGACCACCACGGACTGCACGAGATCCTCCTCTCGGCGGCGGCGCTTCCCCTACCGGACTGATGACCACCTCTGCTAGGTTGATGGCCACCTCTGCTCATTGCGAACCCCGCTTTATTAGAATATCCTCCTCCTCTCTGGGCGGCGGTCTTTGGAGGCCTAGATGTTTGAACTCTAGAACCTTGCACGGATCTAGGACACTCTCTCGCGAAATGCCTGTCTCACCACACTCAAAACATGCTCTTCGGCCATAGGGGCTGCTGAACTGTCATAGAATAACCAGAATACCCCCCGCGGTCTGAAGGTCGAGAGTAAGAACCTCGGGAAGTACGCTCGAAATTATGCCCGCTATAACACGAAGAACCACCTGCTAAAGCACAGAAGTGATGGTGGATGGGGCGGCTGTAGGGATGATGACGAACCTTGTCATGGCGTCCCCCGCCTCTAATAGGACCTTTGAAACTATCAAATCCACGAGTTTTCTTGTCGCCACCCCCACTATGTGTCGACCCATCTCGACTCAACCCTCCTAGCATGCTCTACTGCGGCGAAATGAGGCCCCAGAGGCCTCTAGCGTAAGGTCGCCAGCCGAAGCGAAAGGTCCAAACCCTTCACAAATCTCCTCACTCTCTCAGCCTCTGTGGGAAGTAATGCCGTCGCATAACGGGACAAAGCGAGAAATGCGGTCTCATACTCCGCAACCGGCCTACCTACCATGTTGCTCCAATGTCGAAAATTCATCCTTCTGTTGTCTCTCGAAGTACGAGGGACATACTTCTCCGAAAACACACGATAGAGCGGGTCCCGGGTCAAGGTGGCAAGCCAACCCGGTCGACACTCCATGTATGATCTCCACCACTGCTTAGCATCCCCAACTAGCTGGAAAGAAACATAATCGACCCCGTGAGACTCCACTATACCCAACTTATGAAGCATCTCATGGCAGCTAACAATAAACTCATACGCATCCTCCCCGGAGTACCCTGGAACCAGGGGGGAGACATTTTGGTAAACCCCTCGAACAATTTTCGTTCCTCGGCTTTGGTCAATGCGGCCCCGTGTACGGCCTTAGAGCAAAATCAAATGCGGGTAGCATCGATTCGGGCGCCACTGCTGCTGCCGGTAATATCCCCGATGTCCGAAATCCTGGGGCAATCGTAGCATCGGGAGTATGACCTCCCACTCTGGTACGCGAGCCATACGGAGCAAGCGGAATCATTCCCGCTTTGAGCCAAGCGTCAAAGTATCCCAACACTCGAAACACGGCCCACGAAAATCGGGAGTAGCGGCGACCTCGGGCGGTGTCTCGGCGGCCCTAATCTTCTCGTCGAAATATGGTCAAGCTCGGAGTCAACTCTATGTCGGGGTCTGAGCGAGTGCTTTGGTGTTTGGTTCCTATTCGGAATAGCTACACGGCCTGCCCCTGCCACGTCCTCTGCCACGTCCCCTGCCTCGCCCACGGACAGCTGCTCGGGCAACGGGTATAGATGCGGGTGCGAGTGCGGTACGAGTGCGGGCGGGTGCGGGCTCACGGCCTCCAGTAGAGTTCGATCGCGTCCTTACCATCTGTGAGCGAACACGAAAATGAGGTTAAGATACCAATCTGAACAATCTCGCACGAAAAGAATGAACCTGATACCAATCGGATTGAACTAGCACGAAATGAAGAAAAGAAGTGGAGTGTTTCCTAAATGTCCTATAGCCTCTCGAGGATGGGTACGGACGTCTACGTACCAATCCGCAAGACTCTACTAGACATTGCTCTTGTACTCACTAGACCAATTAACCTAGAAGCTGCGATACCAACTTTGTCACGACCCGATTCACGAGTCGTGGTGGCACCTACACTATCCCTTCCGAGTAGGCGAACCACATTACTAATAACAAGTTAAATAAGCGGAAAATTTATTTAAGAATAAGTTATCAAGTTTTAAATACTTATTATAACAAGAAATGTCACGACAATCCCAAAAATCGGTCAAAGGGTACAAGAGCGCTAACATAGGACGAAATAGAAGTACGAAAATACCCGAAGGCTACATATTGTCTGTCGAATACAAAAACGAGAAATAGATAGAGGAGGTTCTTCGGGGGCCACGGATGACGGGTAGCTCACCACGAATAACTAAAGATGTCACCCTCACGTATCAGCCACGGGGTTTAGAACTGGAGCCTGGATCGTACTCTGCACTCAACAAAAGTGCAGCAAGAGTAGTATCAGTACAACACTTGTACCGGTAGGCATCATAGGCCGACAATGATTAGATAACGCATGAAGAAGTCAAAACCAACAAGTAGCACATAGAGCAAACAGTATGGTCACATATCAATACAAGTAAGGTGTAAAGGAATCATGAAATCAACCAAGACGGATATAATTCACCAAATGATCGGTCAAATATATATAAGTGGATGAATGAAATGCAATAATGTATGTAGGATGAATGCAATGCATATGCGATTTTGTACAACATGTCCGGACGGAGCTTAACTCCACGTCTCGGCGATCATGACCCATGGGGGACCCGCGAAGTCCATGTACCACTCGCTCCGGAATATAACCTCGGATCACGAGCACACTCTCACGATCCCGGCAAAGACCTCGGGCATCGGACACTCCATTGTTCCCGGCAAGAAACCTCGGGCAACAAACACTCACAATCTCACGGCGAGAAACCTCGGAGTCTCTCTATCTCCTCGAAAACCTCGGAGTCTCTCTCACACTCTCGATCTCCGGCGAAACCTCGGAGTCTCTCGATCACTCACCTCGCCAATCATCATAACAATAATAATAAAAAGACATGTCATGCATGATATCGGTCTCAACAATATCATCAATATATAGTCAACCAATACAAGTCATATTATTGTTACCATTTCTTTACACACGGTGAGTGAGCTAGTATGTGACGGAGAGAGATACGAACGGGTGATATCATAGAAAATAACACATATGGCGACAAGCCCACATAGCAACTAACAAGCCAATCTAGCTGGAAATCACCTCTACTTCATGCCGAAGGCCTATATCTTTGTCCCCGTCACTTTCGACAACTACATACGATTCTCTAATCGAGTCTAACTAAAGTAGACCGTAACCTACCTCAATGCGAGCGGATGCCACGAACAATCAAGCTAATGTCTTCCCTTTGCGTAGAGCCTGCGAACGATCAAAATCTATAAAATATGCGATCTACGTTAGAATACAACTCTAAGGACACCCATACTTTGCTATATTTATATTCTAAACGACCCACATTCATGACATGCAATCATGATTCACATACGGCTACGACATTCTCAAGTTACTTCTAATAGTTTGTAGCTTTAACGTTTGTGTGTCACAACTTATAACATTCCATCCAACATACAATATGGTGTATACTCTTAACTTATAATTATTCTTTCCAACTTAATGAAAGTATAAGTCCAAAACAGTCCACTACCACAACATGTCCAAAACGAGTCCCTAACCGACAACATAACGATGTTCGGAATTCTTGCAAATGTTTACGAACATACTAAGCCAACCACATGTGATTTTTATACATCATTTCATGTCTTCTTTTCATATAATTTCAGTAAGTTACGACCAGCTATCCACACGATAAGTACAACATCAATTCATACGCAACTACGCTATATCGTCATTTTTATAATCCTTATAACAACTCACAAATGACTTTAGTTTCAACTCCAACCATTAAACACCTTCATTTCCATCATAAATTTCATGATAATGACAATCAAAATATCAAGTAAAAACAGTTCACTAACTTCTTCCCAAAACAGTCCACACACGGCTACACCATGCTTCAACATCACTCACATAAAATCATAGATTCAACCATTTTCATACTAACATAACTTCACCTTTAACCTTCTAATTCTTTTCATTCTTTTTACCATGAGATCTATGATAGTAACAACTATATTTATTAAAGAAAATCAGTCCATTAAATTCACCAAAAACAGTCCCTACGACTAACTACCATTCCAACACCAACTTTCATGATTTGATGCATGCGATTCATGTTCGTCAAGTTACAATCATACTTCAACATCAACCCATATAACTCCATAACTATTACCATGTTCCAACATCAACACACCTTATTTCATGCATACAACTTATATTCACACATCTACATCACCCTTAATACATGAAAAGAAAGTTAGATCTTACCTTGACCACTTGAATTCTTTACTTGGCTAGAGTTGGTGACTTGAGATGAAAATGGTTCTTGTTGCTCCAAAGACTATCTTCACGTTTTAGGGACCTTCTAAAGGGTTGAAACACCTTGGAAAATAATTTTTGGATCAAGACTCAAAGAGCTCAAAATCAGCCAATGTGGCCGAGAGCTTTCTCTCTCTAGAATTAGGTTTTCTTTCTTTGTGTTGTGTAGTTGAAATGAATTGTGATGGCTGATATCTTAGTCATTATTTTGTTAAATTATGATGCCTACAAGTTGGATACAACACATGCTCCACTCATGACATTGAGCACTCAATTAACTTTACACAAAATTTCAATATTTCTTCACAACTTTCGGCCATAAGCCTCCTTTGGCCGACCCCTTGTTCTCCTTTCTTCTTTCTTTTCAATTGTTTACAAGACAATCTTAGGTGTGTTGAATGATTCATGCACCACCCTTTGTCTATTGTAATCATGCCAAGATGGATGAGCAATATTTAATGTGTAATGATCCCTCCACCATGTTATGTCCTCTTAAAACAATGTATACTTTCATAAAGTAGTGGATGCTCAAATATTCAATTGTATGCTTCAACTTTTTCTCCTCAAAATTTTCAGCCCTATGGCCGAATGTATCATGTAAGTTTCTTCCAAATTTAATTGTCCACAATATGTTGAAAATGTAGTGGATGAATCAACATTTAATTTCACACTTGTATGTCTTCCATTTGCCTTATTTTAGATGACTTGAGTCATCCTTTTTACCTTGGATGTTGAGGCTCTTGTTGGCTTATTATTGTCACCAATTTTTACTTAACACCACACTTAAGTAATTCCTAATCTCCAATAACATTTTTATACTAAGTAAATCCGAGGTTTCTATCTCACGTTGATTCTTTCGCGAATCACTCGACGTATAAAATACGGGGTCTAAAATTCTTGTCAATTAAATAACCGAATCACCGGTTATCGCAAGCTATAGATACCACAATTAGACCACAAAAGGGTGTTTTAGAGATATTAGGCATAAAAGTGCTAAAATGCTTTGACTACGTTAGTGAACTGTCCCAAAACTTGATATTTTGATTGTTATTATCATGAATTTTATGATGGAAATGGGTGTTTAATGGTTGTAGTTGAAACTAAAATCATTAGTGAGTTGTTCGATAACATTATAGAAATGACGATATAGCGTAGATGCGTATGAATTGATGTTGTACGGATGGTTCGGATATCGTCATATCTAATGTTCATGAAATTTTAGTGAAATTCAATGAAGACATGAAATGATGTAATAAAAATCATGAGTACTGTGAGTACCATTTATTACTGTTGAGTTACCGGGGTTGGCTAATTCGTAATGCTATCATCCATCAATTTCGAGCAATTATTATGTTGTCAATGCTATTTTGGTTTTAAAATAATTTTGTTCATATTGATGGTACACATGCAACGAGTTTGTCCGATCACTTGTGTTTTCATTAAGTTGGAAAGAATATAATATCAAGTCAAGATATATCTTGAAATTGACTATTGGATTGGATGCTAAAGAAATATATTGTCTACTTGATATTATTTTCGATTTTAGGTACAAACTAATATAAGTAACATGAGAGAAATGTCGAAGCCGCGCACAATCGTTAAAAATGCATGTATATAATTGGAATGTACACTTTTTGTATATTGTGTCGGCTGTCCGGATTGGTATTGAACACATAATTGGTTATTGAACGTTGTATTTGTAGTATGTGGTTGGTATATATATATATATATATATATATATATATATATATATATTGTAACATCTTTTAAAGGAGTTACTTTTTTTAGAATTAACTTTTGAATCTTTTACCAAAGCAATTTCAATTCCATAGTTGTTGGCGTCTTAATATAGGTTTAAAAAAGATATCATTTGAGGAAATCTATTTTAGAGATGACGAAAAGACTTGAAAGACCATAAATTTCCGACTCAATCACTTGGTTAACTTAAGGAAAAACTTTTTTCATTGCCGCAAGTTCCCCTAAAACCTCGTTTCTCCCACGAATATGCAAAAATGGTCGAAGGGATTGATTAGGTTACATTTTTTTTCAATTATGGTGAGTGTTCTTGTTTGATTAAAATCTACAAGCAAGTCTTCATGTTTAGATGATATTGCCTTACACCACGCATATAAGGCTGTGGAAATTACATACATGTCTCTTGTGCTATTACATGAAGTTGCTTAATATATTTTCATTAGGTTGACCTTGTTGTATGATTTGGGGGATACACATCCCGTTGTGTATGTTGACTTATCTTGATCTATTTTTTTTTTGTGCTCGTTGTTGACTTGAGACATTGAGTACTCTTTGGCACGAATGATATATCATGACTTTTATGATGGCGGCATTAACACTGTCAAAAGTATTTATATAATCAGATAAGTTAAAAGGTAATCGCAAATAAGTCTATTAAATAACATTAATAAGATTAAAATAAATGATAACATGCTATAACAAATTAAATTGCAATGTATATGACTTAAGTACAATAGACTATAATAGATAAGAAGAAGAAAATGGATAAAATGATGTCAAGAAGAGATAGATTTTTGAAGACCCCATCTGTTACTTATTACTTAGACCACTTCAAAAAAGTATACACAAATTTAATTGACAAAGATGCGGCAACACTTGAGCCTAAAGATCACTTTTCTTCATGCAAGCAAAGTTGAGGGGAGAGTTTAATTTTCAATGTAAAAATTGGGGAGGGGTAAATAGTTTTTACCTTTTTACACTGTGGATTCAACGAGTAGCGTTACCACTTGCATTTCTTGTTTCCCTCTCCACTGTCGTGGGTATGAATATGATTTGCCGACTCAATGCGGCGAAATGGTCGGTCCAACTGTTTCAAGCTCTGCCCTTACTTCTCCACTCGCACCACGCCATATTTCTCCTTTCTTCAACATTGTATGCCATTTGGGGTAAAAGCCTTCGTTCCTGCCTTTGTATTACTATAATTTTTAGTTGTTAATTTCATTTTGTTTTGTTTTATTTTATTTTACTAAGTTGTCTTTTTTAATGAAGGTATAAAATACTTCCACCCATAAATTGAGGTATAAGAGTGGTACTCGAGAGAAAGACTTTTGTGGTGGAGTGCTTTGAGAAATACACCAAGACACTCACTCCTGGATTGCACGTATTGATCCCTATCGTAGATAGGATCGCTTACGTGCATTCTCTCAAGGAAGATGTCGTTTCTATACAATCTACTATTACCAAGGGTGATGCACACACTGTGATTGAAGTTGTTCTATATTTCAAAGTTAGACATATTAGAATGTTGTTACTGCTTAGTCTATTACTGTTACTATTTTATTTTACTGCATATGTTGTTAAGTTTGTTTCCACTATTTTAGGAGTTTATTATTTTATTAATCTCCTTAATTTCTGGTTTAGTTTTCATTGTATGAGGAGATTTTGTAATTTTACTTGTGTATATGTTTCACTTTATCATCTATTAATGAAAGTGTCTTTTGCTTCATCTTGCTCAAGTTATTATAAGATACTCCAACATTAGATTGAAACATTATTGATTGTAAACTCTTGGTAATGTACTGATAATATTTTTTGTTTGCTTTTAAATGTAGGTTCTGGACCCTATTTTGGTTTCATATGCGATTGAGGATCCGGTGAATGCATTAATCCAGCTTGCTCAAACAATTATGGGCAGCGAGGTGCGTAAAGTCGCACTCGACAAGCTCAAACAATTAGGGAGATCTCAAGTACCAAAAAATTGAAAACTCCGTCATATATATTGAATTTTAAACTTTAAATATTAAGGGGATATTACCAATCGGTTATGCTTTTAGGTAGGAGTTTTGAGAACACATCAGATATGCTTCGTTTGACTGGAGTATCAAGTTTGACAACATTCTTTGCATTGCTTCTTAAGAATATGTAAGTTGATTGATCTTAGGTAAAAAATTATGCGTGTTATGACTTAAGTACTTGATCAAAAATTTCAATGAATATTGTAGATACAAATTAACATGGCATAAATATGCTTTAGCCTGAGAATGCTACAATACTTTTGCGATCTGTCTGTACCTACAATATCCATTAGCGCCTTATACCCTTTCCAACGGCATATTCATATAAATATTTATCCTGCTTTGGTCTTCTAAAGTTAAGAAGGCACACAATGAGGTTTATCTGAAGATACAAATGGTTGCTATTAATGCCAGAAGTATTTCAAAGTTCTTACAGTAGAAAATAGTTTTAAGAGTTTTTATCTGGATATGTTGCTGCTAAGAAGCTAAGAAACAAGGATAGTTTGGTATAGGCACATTGGAGGTTCTGCCATAATTTCTACTAAGAATCATCTTTGGTTGAGCATACGAGAAAATGTAATGATGCATTTGTGCCTTTTAAATTTAAAAATTGAATGCAACCATGTCACTTTTTATAATATATATACATTTGTGCTTTTATTTTTTCTTAGCTTTCTTTTTGATTTTTCCAAACTTAGCTTGCAATTTTCGCTTTGGTTTTCAGTACAATTCATTTGTGTTTACCAAGGATTGTCAAGGTACCACAATACAATAAAACTTATGCAGCTGAATTATTTGTAAAATGTGAGTAAAGAATAATAGATACCACAAATTTGGTCGGACTCATTTATTTGGGAAAAAAGATCTTCTTTTGTAGTAAATTACACATTAAATATTAAACACTTCCGGAACTTTGTTTGATGTAAATAGCTTACAATCTCTTTTTTATCATAACGGTTTGTGTTGTACGTATATAATTGAGCCTATAAGGCTACAAAAGTTTTAAATCATATAAGATCAAAGTCTTACTATTATTACAAGTGTACGTGTCCTGCTTGATCTATTCGTTAACTCATTCTTTTGTGGTCTTTAACTTAATTAATTGCAGGATCCCATTATGTTAAATTTATGAATGGTGTTATTTGGGCATTGCTGGAAATGTTTAGGAGGCAATTGTTTGGGAAGGTGGAGGAAGCACGGCAGAACGGGAATATATTTAATTGGTTCGTTTACTTCTAATACTCCTTTTTCATGTGTGAATAAAAATGTGAAAAAAAAAAAAACGAATAGTAGTGTAATGAAGAGCTTGTAAAAAGTTGGAATATATATATATTTTTAAACATATTTATGAATTAGACAGTGTTCTAGCTAGAATTTGGGATTGTGAAATATTTTGAGAGTAAATAAAGAAAGTATTTGTTATTGTAACCATAGTTAGGATCTTGCTTTGGGTAATCAAATCTCAATAACTTTATTAACGAACAGAAATTAACCACGTCTTGTTGTCTTTTAAACGTTTTTTTTCCCCGACTAGCCAAGACTTGTATAGCGTATAGATAGCGTAGCGGCATTTTTTTTTTCCCTGCATTTCTGTTAGTTTTCGAATTTTACATGCTACTTTAGAATCGGACTCCATTTGTTAGCTTCTTGCTTCATATCCTTTTGTCAAATTAATTTAATTTGACAAAAGAAAAAAATTTAACCTTACACTTGAAATAATACTAGACTTATGTAATATGGGCTAATCGATAACCAATCCACCAATTCATATTTTATCCACATGAAATATAGGCGGGTTGAAACTCAACCCGTTTTTATTCAACCCATTTTCAACCTACTCAAATCCAACCAAACCCACCTATCTGCCACCACTATTCGTCACAATAAAGCTCATGTCGGAGCTTTCCTTTGGTGCTTCCATTTTTCTTGTTGTCAATCTCCTCCACCTTCACGGAGGTCCCCTCGTCTCTTTTCTCTTTCTTCATTTTTAATTATACAATCATCATTTTCATTAACTTTAAAGTATTTAAACGTAGCGGTGAGATGTTGAAATTTATTTAGAATGATTCAAAATTTAATGTGTCTTTAAAACGATGCATATCCAATTTTTGTAAGAGGACACATCTCTTTCATTAAAAGTCATGTTATATTTCACCCTCTATGAATATATCTATTCCATAGCACAACATAATCACTTCAAAAATTTCATATTGTACCTGTTCATCTTTTCAACAGTCGCTTTTATATTCACTCTCAATTTCTATATAAGTTGTCGGGAGATTTGAGAGTACTTTTACGTAACTGCTATTGGAATACATATTAAAAGATTTCTGCATGGTTAGTTCCTCGTATCATGGGAGTAGGACGAGACTTTACCATTTGCACCTAAGTAGCAAAAAAATATTCTAATAACACCTTCCAGAGGTTGTCTCGGACATTTTCGCATACAAAATTATGTTTCCTCTTTTACTTTAAACTGTTGTACTTTGTGGAATAAGGCATCTCTAATGTTTTTCCAACAAAGGCAAGGCACAAACGTCTTTAGGAGATATTCATCAAACAGAGAAATAAGTCAACCCAGTGAACAACTTATATAACTAAACTAGTGTTTGCCGTTTTTGTGGTTAGTCTACATAAATATTGGTTAGTATGTATATGTGTCGTGGTAGAAAAATCAGTTTCTACGAGTAGAGATATATGGACATTGCTGTGCAATATATGCTACCTAATAATAACACTAAGGGATCGTTTGATACGAATAAAACTTAGGCAGACTTATTTTAATTATTTTGACTTAAAAGCACTTTTACCCAAACACTACAAAAGTGCTTAAAAGTACTTAAATAAGCCAATCCAAACAGGCTCTAATACAAGGATTGTAGTGCTGGAATAATTTTTTTATCTAAATGTTTGGGTCATTGTATTAAAATTAGATATACAATGTATACCCTAAGCTTGTGTTTGATTTAAAACTGTACAAAATCTTCTATATAATTATACTTTAGAACTGTACAAAATCTTCTTTATAATTATACCGTTGAATTTTTGAGGGATGTTCTATGTCATTTAATTGGGTTAAAGGTATGAGCTAGTTGACTACTCTACAAAAATTGTACTAGCATTATCTTTTTGTGGGATCTTCTATTTCATGTAACTAGCTCGGAGAAGAACAAATTTCTCACCATGCATGTTAGTTTTTTAAAATCGTAATTGAAGACAAAGAAAGTACTGAACCTAAGTACTTCAGTGTGCATATACTGCTCTCTACTGAACCTTAGCTTCCTTCATCATGTTATAAACCTGTTTAAGCTGCATGTGTGGTAAAATATACTACAAGGCTATATATGAGGTCAGCTAACGTGCCTGGAACATATAGCCAAAACACTTGATATACTGTGCATTTCAGAAATTTAGGAGAAGGGGTTGAGGGGTAGTTTAGTCATTTTAGTTATCTTAAACCTGGTATAAGTTCTCCCATGGTCTCCTCGGTGTAAGATAAGACAGCCTATGGTGTATAAGTTATCCATATCTTAGGTGTGATTAAGTTGAACGGAGTAACCAAACAATGTATTGGCTGAACTAAATTTTAATACAAGGGCTATTTTAATTAATACAGCTTACCAAACGAGTCCTAAGTACAAGATGCAAGAACACCACCAAGGTATGAAATGAAAGGTTACATAAAATTATTATACGAAGACATCTTCATGATGACTGATGACCACAAACCTGCATCCTAAACAATAAGCACACTTTTATAATGTTTCAATCACTTGGAGTTCTCCTCTTCCTCTTCATTTCCAGCTCTTGACGATTCAAACTAGCGCTAATGAGACAAATACCAAAAGTGAATTAATACTCCCTTGAAACAATGAGTAGTCCGATAAAGAATATACACTTGTCCCAAGGACTCAATAAAAATAAATTTTGATGACCAGAAATAAAACCTTATTGCAAACAGATCATAGGATGTAATGAAATGCTTCTTCTTAAGCAAAACAAGTAAATAATTGCTCGATGAAACACAAGCCACGACACACAAAGTCAATGAATGAAACATTCCTGGATGAAACCAAACACTCACCTACAAACACAACTTCCTCACATACGGATACCAAATTCCCATGAAAGCAGCAAGAATGGAGGACCAACTAAATTACCCCCCAAAAAGTTTGTCATTCTAAATTTTCATTATCCATCACTACACAAGATACATGCTCAATTTCACGAAGAAAAGCAGATGAGGAAATCCATAGGGGGTAGGGATCGAGACAGGTACTTGCAAACAAAAAAAAAAACACCTAATTGAAGTACAAGAAAGCCATCTTTTGGCAGGATGGCTATCAATTGAAGTACAAGAAAGATCATCTACTAATATGTATATTCTGTATGTTAATATATGTTTTGATATGGTACTTCGGCATCTCTGTAATTATTTTTCTAAATACCGAAGAACACCTAATTTTTTTAAAAACTTAAACCAAATGCAATATCGAATACCGAAAATAAATTCAGTTTCAATTTGTTAATTCGGTATATACATAAAATTATGCACATACTAGGTGAGACCATCAATTTTGGGACAAAAGTTTGAGTCGGAGGTTTTTAAATTCATTTTTAAGAAATACAAAAGATAGTAACTCCAGAAACTAGTGCAAATCATTTAAGAACAAGAAAGATAGTTTATGCAACTCCACCCCCAATAAAAAAATAAAAATAAAAAATAAACCAAGAAGGTACTACAACTTACGTGGTTTCCCTGAGTCTATCCAATCCAGGTCCTAACCTGCAAAAATAAAATAAGAAGTAAGCTGCTAGAGGAAAGGGCGAAAAATCCAATTTTGAATATCACTTAAACCTGTTTATTGATTTTTCCTCTGACCCTATGTTTCTCTCTGCTTATTTTGTTCTTACGCTTATGAAAAGAAGGATATTTTTTTTCAAGAATAGAAGTAAGAACTAAGGTACACAGACGTGATTGAGGAAATAAGTTGAAGCTCCTGCCCCGTAAACAATTAATATAACAGCAAGGACCAGACATGACCGAGTTGAGTTTATAATAATAATAATAATAATAATAATAATACTTATTAATAACAACAACATTATACCCATTATATTGGGTCTGGGGAGGACAGAGTGTACGCAGACCTCACCTAACCTGTTCTAAAAAATCATTTTCAGAACACGTTTTGCAAAAGAAGAAGAAAAAAGCAGAATTGGTGTTGGGTGGGCGTTCGGTATTCGGTTCGGTATTTTCAAAGTTCGGGTTCGATAATTCGGTAATCCGTAATTGAAAGTAGATACTAAATACCGAACTTTCAAACTTCAATTCGATTCGGTAATTCGGTAATCGGTAAATCAAATTTCGGTTCGGTACGGTATTCGGTAATACCATATTACATCAATGGTTAGATAACAAGCACAAATAGATGATACACTAGAAGAAAAATGATACAACAAATCCCTTCAAGAATTGGTGAACTTCAGTCAAGGAAAATGTTGGGAAGAAACAAGCAATAATCAAATTGCACGACAAGGTAACAGCGGAAGAAATACCCAAGTCAAAACTTCCCACACTATTTGAACCAAGAGAAGACAATAAACACTAGCACAAATGGAAATCCAAGCAGCAGCTATACCAACAATAAAATAGCAAAGCAAGCAAAAATAAATCGA
>NC_081349.1:42648491-42662911 GCF_029784015.1 Lycium ferocissimum
TTCATGGCCAAATGGGCCCTAATATATATATATATATATATATATATATATATTATTGAGAAGAAGAAAGAGAGTGATGATGATATGAGATTCTCTCTCTGACTTGATTGGCATTTTATAGTATTTCAGTTTCTGTTACTAGTAATTTTGTTGGCCTAGAATTTTGATACGTATTACAAATCCCTGCACAACTTTCTAGCAAAATGATCCCTAAGTGTGCTTAAGGATAATCTTTTCTGGTCTAACTTTGTGTTTGATATTCTTCTGTTTAGATTACATCGGGACTGAAGCGGGGAGTCCAAAGTCGAAATGAAGTTCATTGCAATTCATGCCCACATATATTTTAAGATCCGTTCAATTTGCGTTCCAATTTCTTCACAAGGTCCCAATAACATATGAGATGGAATTCATGTAGCTTGATGGTTTTATGTAATGTAATTATGACTTTTCAGAGCATTTTGCTCATGTTTCCAAAGCATCCTCTAAAATCTGTATGAACTATGAACCAAGGGCCATCCTCTATATTTGTCTTCTTATTAACTTTTCACCTTCTGAAAGGTTCCAATTTTTGAAAAGAAAAGTGAAGAATGTTAAGAAACCAAGACGTCTGTTTAGTTAAGTTGAAATGGTTGTGAAGATTGTCTTTATTTGAGTGACTCAAATAGTCTCTATAGCATGCTATGTCTTTATTACTCATTATGTGATTATGGGGAAAAGTAAACTTCCGTTTCATTTTTGAACGCGTTTAGTGAGGAAAATAAAAGGCCATAAAATTAATAGTGCCCAAACACTAGACCATATTGTGGGCTAATCTTTAAAACACGTATACAAAACAATTAAACAAATTACCCGATCTCTCTCACAAGTCACACCAACACTTGTGAGATTTAACTTGTCACCTTTTTTGTATTCCTTAAGTAGATATTTTTATTTCGATTGCTTTTAAATGATTTTAGTTCCTTGGCTTGTCCAATATTTGTGAGTATATTAGTATAATGAATATAGTTCGTATATGGTCCGAATAAAATAAAAAAATTGTGGAGTGTCTATTTCGCAATTTAAGTACACATATCCTAAAGGGTATTATTCACTTTTTGCTCCTTTTCTTTGTTGTTCGGTTTAATGTAATTTAAAATTATTAGTTTTTTCCTTGACCGAAGTTCACCAATTCTTGAAGGGATTTGTTGTATCATTTTTCTTCTAGCATATCATCTATTTGTGCTTGTTATCTAACCATTGATGTAATACTTGTTGTTTAAACTCGACTTAATACATGGTATTTACCGAATACTATTTTATTGTTGGTATAGCTGCGCTTGGAAGTTTGATTTACCGAAATTGCTTGTTTCTTCCCAACACCGTTCACCAATCGAAGGGTTTGAAAGTTATTAAATAGAGGGCCATAAAATTAATAGTCTGTTATATTAATTGTTTACGGGGCAAGTTAGCAACAATTAATGCTCAGAGATCAGTAAACAGGTTTTAGACTTGTTCTTAAATATTGCACTAGTTTCTGGAGTTACTATCTTTTGTATTTCTTAAAAATGAATTTAAAAACCTCCGACTCAAACTTTTGTCCCAAAATTGATGGTCTCACCTAGTATGTGCATAATTTTATGTATATACCGAATTAACAAATTGAAACTGAATTTATTTTCGGTATTCGATATTGCATTTGGTTTAAGTTTTTAAAAAAATTAGGTGTTCTTCGGTATTTAGAAAAATAATTACAGAGATGCCGAAGTACCATATCAAAACATATATTAACATACAGAATATACATATTAGTAGATGATCTTTCTTGTACTTCAATTGATAGCCATCCTGCCAAAAGATGGCTTTCTTGTACTTCAATTAGGTGTTTCTTTTTTGCTTGCAAGTAATTGTCTTGACCCCTACCCCCTATGGATTTTCCCATCTGTTTTTCTTCGTAAAATTGAGCATGTATCTTGTGTAGTGATGGATAATGAAAATTTAGAATGACAAGTTTTTTGGGGGATAATTTAGTTGTTCCTCCATTCTTGCTGCTTTCATGGGAATTTGGTATCCGTATGTGAGGAAGTTGTGTTTGTAGGTGAGTGTTTGGTTTCATCCAGGAATGTTTCATTCATTGACTTTGTGTGTCGTGGCTTGTGTTTCATCGAGCAATTATTTACTTGTTTTGCTTAAGAAGAAGCATTTCATGATATTCTATGATCTGTTTGAAATAAGGTTTTATTTCTGGTCATCAAAATTTATTTTTATTGAGTTCTTGGGACAAGTATATATTCTTTATCGGATTACTAATTGTTTCAAGAGAGTACTAATTCACTTTTGGTATTTGTCTCATTAGCGCTAGTTTGAATCGTCAAGAGCTGGAAATGAAGAGGAAGAGGAGAACTCCAAGTGATTGAAACATTATAAAAGTGTGCTTATTTTTCAGGATGCGGGTTTGTGGTCATCAGTCATCATGAAGATGGTCTTTATATAATAATTTTATGTAACCTTTCATTTCATACCTTGGTGGTGTTCCTGCATCTTGTACTTAGGACTCGTTTGGTAGGTTGTACTAATTAAAATAGTCCTTGTATTAAAATTTAGTTCAGCCAATACATTGTTTGGTTACTCCGTTCAACTTAATCACACCTAAGACATGAATAACTTATACACCATAGCTTGTCTTATCTTATACCGAGAGGATCATGGGAAAACTTGTACCAAGTTTAACTATACCTGCTAAAATGACTAAACTACCCCTCAACCCCTTCTCCTAAATTTCTGAAATGCACAGTATATCAAGTGTTTTGGCTATATGTTCCAGGCACGTTAGCTGACCTCATATATAGCCTTGTAGTATATTTTACCACACATGCAGCTTAAACAGGTTTATAACATGATGAAGGAAGCTAAGGTTCAGTAGAGAGCAGTATATGCACACTGAAGTACTTAGGTTCAGTACTTTTGTCTTCAATTACGATTTTAAAAAACTAACATGCATGGTGAGAAATTTGTTCTTCTCCGAGCTAGTTACATGAAATAGAAGATCCCACAAAAAGATAATGCTAGTACAATTTTTGTAGAGTAGTCAACTAGCTCATACCTTTAACCCAATTAAATGACATAGAACATCCCTCAAAAATTCAACGGTATAATTATAAAGAAGATTTTGTACAGTTCTAAAGTATAATTATATAGAAGATTTTGTACAGTTTTAAATCAAACACAAGCTTAGGGTATACATTGTATATCTAATTTTAATACAATGACCCAAACATTTAGATAAAAAAATTATTCCAGCACTACAATCCTTGTATTAGAGCCTGTTTGGATTGGCTTATTTAAGTACTTTTAAGCACTTTTGTAGTGTTTGGGTAAAAGTGCTTTTAAGTCAAAATAATTAAAATAAGTCTGCCTAAGTTTTATTCGTACCAAACGATCCCTTAGTGTTATTATTAGGTAGCATATATTGCACAGCAATGTCCATATATCTCTACTCGTAGAAACTGATTTTTCTACCACGACACATATACATACTAACCAATATTTATATAGACTAACCACAAAAACGGCAAACACTAGTTTAGTTATATAAGTTGTTCACTGGGTTGACTTATTTCTCTGTTTGATGAATATCTCCTAAAGACGTTTGTGCCTTGCCTTTGTTGGAAAAACATTAGAGATGCCTTATTCAACAAAGTACAACAGTTTAAAGTAAAAGAGGAAACATAATTTTGTATGCGAAAATGTCCGAGACAACCTCTGGAAGGTGTTATTAGAATATTTTTTTGCTACTTAGGTGCAAATGGTAAAGTCTCGTCCTACTCCCATGATACGAGGAACTAACCATGCAGAAATCTTTTAATATGTATTCCAATAGCAGTTACGTAAAAGTACTCTCAAATCTCCCGACAACTTATATAGAAATTGAGAGTGAATATAAAAGCGACTGTTGAAAAGATGAACAGGTACAATATGAAATTTTTGAAGTGATTATGTTGTGCTATGGAATAGATATATTCATAGAGGGTGAAATATAAGTAACATGACTTTTAATGAAAGAGATGTGTCCTCTTACAAAAATTGGATATGCATCGTTTTAAAGACACATTAAATTTTGAATCATTCTAAATAAATTTCAACATCTCACCGCTACGTTTAAATACTTTAAAGTTAATGAAAATGGTGATTTTATAATTAAAAATGAAGAAAGAAAAAAGAGACGAGGGGACCTCCGTGAAGGTGGAGGAGATTGACAACAAGAAAAATGGAAGCACCAAAGGAAAGCTCCGACATGAGCTTTATTGTGACGAATAGTGGTGTTGGATTTGAGATAGGTGGGTTTGGTTGGATTTGAGCTATATTTCATGTGGTTGAAAATGGGTTGAATAAAAACATAAGTTGAGTTAAATTTTTTTCAACCTAACGCCTATATTTCATGTGGATAAATATGGATGTTAATAAATTGGTGGATTGGTTATCGATTAGCCCCTATTACATAAGTCTAGTATTATTTCAAGTGTAAGGTTAATTTTTTTTTTCTTTTGTCAAATTAAATTAATTTGACAAAAGGATATGAAGCAAGAAGCTAACAAATGGAGTCCGATTCTAAAGTAGCATGTAAAATTCGAAAACTAACGAAATGATTCAAAAAAATAGTTTAATTAAAATTGCCTGGTGTAAATTTTTTTTGCAACGCCCGAAAATCACGCTATCTATACGCTATACAAGTCTTGGCTGTTCGTTAATAAAGTTATTGAGATTTGATAGCAAGAGAGAGAAAATACTTTAATATAAGCAAGATCCTAACTATGGTTACAATAACAAATACTTTCTTTATTTACTCTCAAAATATTTCACAATCCCAAATTCTAGCTAGAACACTGTCTAATTCATAAATATGTTTAAAAATATATATATTCCAACTTTTTACAAGCTCTTCATTACACTACTATTTGTTTTTTTTTTTTATTCACACATGAAAAAGGAGTATTAGAAGTAAACGAACCAATTAAATATATTCCCGTTCTGCCCTGCTTCCTCCACCTTCCCAAACAATTGCCTCCTAAACATTTCAAGCAATGCCCAAATAACACCATTCATAAATTTAACATAATGGGATCCTGCAATTAATTAAGTTAAAGACCACAAAAGAATGAGTTAACGAATAGATCAAGCAGGACACGTACACTTGTAATAATAGTAAGACTTTGATCTTATATGATTTAAAACTTTTGTAACCTTATGGGCTCAATTATATACAACTCAAACCGTTATGATAAAAAAGAAGGTGTAAGCTATTTACATCAAACAAAGTTCCGGAAGTGTTTAATATTTAATCTGTAATTTACTACAAAAGAACATCTTTTTTTCCAAATAAATGAGTCCGACCCAATTTGTGGTATCTATTATTCTTTACTCACATTTTAAAAATAATTCAGCTGCATAAGTTTTATTGTATTGTGGTACCTTGACAATCCTTGGTAAACACAAATGAATTGTACTGAAAACCAAAGCGAAAATTGCAAGCTAAGTTTGGAAAAATCAAAAAGAAAGCTAAGAAAAAATAAAAGCACAAATGTATATATATTATAAAAAGTGACATGGTTGCATTCAATTTTTAAATTTAAAAGGCACAAATGCATCATTACATTTTCTCTTATGCTCAACTAAAGATGATTCTTAGTAGAAATTATGGCAGAACCTCCAATATGCCTATACCAAACTATCCTTGTTTCTTAGCAGCAACATATCCAGATAAAAACTCTTAAAACTATTTTCTACTGTAAGAACTTTGAAATACTTCTAGCATTAATAGCAACCATTTGTATCTTCAGATAAACCTCATTGTGTGCCTTCTTAACTTTAGAAGACCAAAGCAGGATAAATATTTATATGAATATGCCGTTGGAAAGGGTATAAGGCGCTAATGGATATTGTAGGTACAGACAGATCACAAAAGTATTGTAGCATTCTCAGGCTAAAGCATATTTATGCCATGTTAATTTGTATCTACAATATTCATTGAAATTTTTGATCAAGTACTTAAGTCATAACACGCATAATTTTTTACCTGAGATCAATCAACTTACATATTCTTAAGAAGCGATGCAAAGAATGTTGTCAAACTTGATACTCCAATCAAACGAAGCATATCTGATGTGTTCTCAAAACTCCTACCTAAAAGCATAACCGATTTGTAATATCCCCTTAATATCTAAAGTTTAAAATTCAATATATATGACGGAGTTTTCAATTTTTTGGTACTTCAGATCTCCCTAATTGTTTGAGCTTGTCGAGTGCGACTTTACGCACCTCGCTGCCCATAATTGTTTGAGCAAGCTGGATTAATGCATTCACCGGATCCTCAATCGCATATGAAACCAAAATAGGGTCAGAACCTACATTTAAAAGCAAACAAAAAATATTATCAGTACATTACCAAGAGTTTACAATCAATAATGTTTCAATCTAATGTTGGAGTATCTTATAATAACTTGAGCAAGATGAAGCAAAAGACACTTTCATTAATAGATGATAAAGTGAAACATATACACAAGTAAATTACAAAGTCTCCTCATACGATGAAAACTAAACCAGAAATTAAGGAGATTCATAAAATAATAAACTCCTAAAATAGTGGAAACAAACTTAACAACCTATGCAGTAAAATAAAATAGTAACAGTAATAGACTAAGCAGTAACAACATTCTAATATGTCTAACTTTAAAATATAGAACAACTTCAATCACAATGTGTGCATCAACCTTGGTAATAGTAGATTGTATAGAAACGACATCTTCCTTGAGAGAATGCACGTAAGCGATCCTATATACGATAGGGATCAATACGTGCAATCCGGGAGTGAGTGTCTTGGTGTATTTCTCGAAGCACTCCACCACAAAAGTCTTTCTCTCGAGTACCACTCTTATACCTCAGTTTATGGGTGGAAGTATTTTATACCTTCATTAAAAAAGACAACTTAGTAAAATAAAATAAAACAAAACAAAATGACATTAACTAAAATTATAGTAATACAAAAGCAGGAACGAAGGCTTTTACCCCAAATGGCATACAATGTTGAAGAAAGGAGAAATGTGGCGTGGTGCGAGTGGAAAAGTAAGGGCGGAGCTTGAAACAGACCGACCATTTCGCCGCATTGAGTCGGCAAATCATATTCATACCCACGACGGTGCAGAGGGAGACAAGAAATGCAAGTGGTAACGCTACTCGTTGAATCCACAGTGTAAAAAGGTAAAAGCTATTTACCCCTCCCCAATTTTTACATTGAAAATTAAACTCTCCCCTTAACTTTGCTTGCATGAAGAAAAGTGATCTTTAGGCTCAAGTGTTGCCGCATCTTTGTCAATTAAATTTGTGTATACTTTTTTGAAGTGGTCTAAGTAATAAGTAAAAGATGGGGTCTTTAAAAATCTATCTCTTCTTGACATCATTTTATCCATTTTCTTCTTCTTATCTATTGTAGTTTATTGTACTTAAGTCATATACATTGCAATTTAATTTGTTATAGCATGTTATCATTTATTTTAGTCTTATTAATGTTATTTAATAGACTTATTTGCGATTACCTTTTAACTTATCTGATTATATAAATACTTTTGACAGTGTTAATGCATTTTCAAAAGCATGATTGCTGTCAAGTAAATCGTAGCACCATGATGTTAGAGGACGTAAGTCTTCTGTCTCATATAAAAGTTCCATCTTAGCATTGAGCACTTGTCGTTAAGGGTTTTAAGTTCTTCATGATGTGTTGTAGCTATAGTCAACAAACTCTCAGATTATGCAAAAGATTCCAGTAATCACAACCCAAGTGCAGTTCTTTCTAGAGAATACACACTATGGTCTTTATGAATTAAAATATCCATGCATAATTTTATTTTTTCATAGCAACAATATGACTGTGTCTCTGGAAGAACAAATGAACAACTGTCGAAGTCCCAATTCATACTTCATGTAATAGCACAAGAGACATGTATGTAATTTCCACAGCTTATGTTTGGCGTAGTGTAAGGCAAGAGCATTAACATGAAGACAGTGATGGAAACAGTAAACACACCAAGTATTTTCGGCCATTGTTCAGAAAAATTCTCATAATCAATTTCGACCATTTTTGCATATTCCGTGGGAGAAACGAGGTTTTAGGAGAATATTGCGGCAATGAAAAAAGTGTTGCGCAAGTTAACCGTTTGATATGAGTGCTCAGATAAATTTATGGACTTCATTTCAAGCTTTTTGCATCTCTAAAATAGATTTCCTCAAACGTGATCTTCATCTTTTTTAAAGTTTCTTTGCTACGTCAGAACTTGAGGGAGTATTCTGTACGAGCAAAACAACAGCGAGAGGAATTGAAATTGTTTGGTAAAAGATTAAAAGTTAATGTGTTTGGCATAAAAAAAAAAGTAAGGGCATTTTGGTGAACTAAAAAATTGGTACAATGTTAACGTACTAACTTTATATATGCGCAATATCATTTTCTCAAAAAGAATGTTCAACTAACCATCATTCATTTTTTGTGGCTACGCAACTTTGCCGAACACTTTGGCCGACAAACATACAAAAGTGTACATCTCCAATTATATATATGCATTTTTATCGGACATTAGTGTCAATATCATTGACATGTTACCTAAAGTTAAATGTTCGACACAATAAAATCAGAAAATAATATCAAGTAGAAATATATTTCTTTAGCTCTAGCAATCTCAATAGTCTTTCAAGATATATCTCGATTGATATTATATTACTATGTACGTCTTAATACATTCATCCGCATTAGTCTATGGACATGCTCGTTGCATGTGTACTCGTTATCAATATGAACAAAATTATTTTAAAACCAAAAATAGCATTGACAATATTATTTGACTTATAGAAAAAATATTCAAGAGCCTGAAATTGATGGATGATAGCATTACTTAGCCAACTCGGTAACTCAACAAAGTAATAAATCGTACTCGTGAAAGTACTCATGATATCTTATTAAATTATTTGCTTATCATTGAATTTCACTAAAAAGGGCATGAACATCTAGATATGACGATATCCGGCCCCATCTGTAGACTTATTGAAATTCGTTATGTTTATCTACAAAAAATTGGGCTAATTGAGGATATGCCTATTGACCGGATCGAGCCCAATCTGGCCCCATAAAGATCGACCATACAAGTCTAAATTCTAGGCCAAATTGGGCTGCCCTTAAGGGGCCGTGCTAGGAGCTGAGTTGTTTGGGGGTCATTCGCACAAATGCCCTACTTTGGGAGTGGTCTTTAATTTTTGACCCTTGGCACTTTATAACGAAACCATTTCTCTAAAACTAGCTGTTACGTGGATCCACATCAGCATAATTTCCACCGTGTACAACGCGTCTATACACTGTTGAGGGATTTGGGCATTAAAGGGTTATATTCATATTAGTTTTGATGATCACAAATATCATCTCTTGCTGAATTAAAGAGAAATTAAATATTGACTAACTTGGATAGTAAAATCTTTTACATTTATGTTTATTTGTATTGTTAGACTATTTTCAATAAAGTATGTTTATAGATATATTTTCTATGTGAAATATTTTATGAATCAAAAAATCATAGCCCAAGTCCAATTTCCTTTGTGGTTGCTTACAACCGACGAAAACAGTTCATGTCAAACTAAAGTAATACAAGCTCGCGTATAATAGCATTTTGCTTAACTAGATATATGTGAACATTGTAGGCTCTAGTATATTGTTAGGTACATATTGTATATGGTGTTCTAACTTTATGTAGTATATGAGTGATATAATATATGCATAGTCCAGGTATACATGCACATAGCTATATGTATGTTGCAGTACATGCATGGTTCGAATACTCATACAAATATCACATATGAAATTTTGTTATTGTTGAAGAATGAAAAAGTACCACGTCGGTGGTTAATGAGACCATTTGTGTGAGGGAGTATGAGTCCATCGGTTATGAGTTAGGGTTAATTTTGAGTGTTGGGGATAAATCTTGGGTTTATACTGGGTCAGATAATATTTATCTAGGTGGACATCCACATCACCCGTCTGTTCAAATATCTTTAAATTGCAGCTGGCTGAAAGGATTACTCTATTTAATTTTAACAAAAACACCAAAAAAAGTTATCCTTAAGGACCTATACATCAATGTCAGTGAGAGATCAGGATTGAACTATGTAGTGCATATTCAAATCCATTTAGGAAGAGCTTTATCATTTGTAAGAAATTATTGGAGGTAAATGTGAACTGAATGTAATATGAGATTTTAATTAGTACCGTATACTGAAGCGTGTAGATGATATGGAGACATGCATTGAAAAAATCTATCACAACTTTTTTTATTATGATATAAATATTTGAAGACCAGCCCACATACCTATTTCACATCGAAGGCATTTCAAGCCCTAACCTTTTGCAATATCGTTGATAGCCATCTACAATAAAAGCGTGCATCAAAGGGATCAAACTCAAGCATCAAAGGTTCCAGAATTAAAAGGAAACCATTCGCGGAACGCTTTCTAAATCAACGGTCTGAAGCTAATTAACTCACACTAAAACCCTAAAGTTTTCAAAGGGGTGGCTTAACACTATTTTTTCTTTCAACTTGTGGATTTCATCAACCTTGTCGAGTGTCCTTTTATGCACCTCCTCGCGAGTAATTTGTTGAGCAAGTGGGTTAATTTCTTCTTTGGATCCTCAATGGCATATGAAACCAAAAGAGGGTCCACAACCTACGTTAAAGCAAACAAAAAATATAATAAGTACATTGCCAAGAGTCTACTAACAACAGTAAAACGTTCTGATACTAAGCAATAACAAAGTTCTAATATGTCTAACCTTGAAATAAATAAGGGCTTCAACCACAACGGGGGTTTCGCCCTTGTTAATAATACATTGTATTGAAATAACCTCTTCCTTGAGGGATTGCACATACGCGATCCTATCAGCGATAGGAATCAATACATGCAATCCCGGAGTGAGGGCCTTACTGTATTTGCCGAACCGCTCGACGATAAAAACACTCCTTTCCGGTACCACTCTCACTCCCCACGCCCACCCCCACCCCCACCCCCACCCCTCTACAATTTATGGGTTGAGGAATTTTATACCTACATAAAAAATAATACTAGCATTAACAACTAAAAAATAATAGAAATTCAAAGGTAGGAACAAATGATTTTACCCTAGATGGCGTACAGTATGGTAGAAAGGGGAAATGCGGGGTGCAAGTGGAGAAGAAATCAACTGCATGAGCGACAACTTCACCGCCATAGGCATACAGGCGATCGGAATGGTAAAACCCACAGTTCGCGATTCAACCGTAAAACCCTCAGTGCGATTGAACAGTAAAGCCCTCAGTGCGATGAACAGTAAAATTGTAAAAAACAATTTACCCCTCCCCAAATTTTTACTTTCAAGATTAAAATCCCTCCTAAACTTTTAGTTATTGTAATTTTACCCCCTTAGTTTAATGTCTATCTCACCCCTTACATTATCTACCTTTTAACATTTTCAATCCTTCATACGTGTAATATTCCTATCTTTTTTATATTATTAACCTAGGTTATTTATAGATTTTTATTTAAGTTCATTAACATTATAACTAGAATTATCCATCTATTAATTTATCATAAAATCTAGGTAAAAGGGCTCGGGACCCCCCTGAACTTGCAACTTTTTATTCATTGTACACCTAAACTACGCGGAGGCTTAAAAATCCCCAGAATTTGGATTTTCATGCGTCGCGTACCCCTTTAACAGACCATTTGTGTGAGAGAGTCGATCGGTTATGAGTTAGGGCTAATTTTGAGTGTTGGGTGATTAATTTTGGGTTTACAGATGAAGTTAAAATGGGTAAATTGGGTCAGATAATATTTATTTACATGGATCCACATCAGCATAATTTCCACCGTGTACAACGCGTGTATACACTGTTGAGGAAGTTTGACATTAAAGGGTTATATTCATATTAGTTTTGATGCTCACAAATAGCATATGTTGCTGAATTAAAGAGAAATTAGATATTGACTAACTTGGATAGCAAAATCTTTTACATTTATGTTTATTTGTATTGTTAGATTATTTTCAATAAAGTATGTCTATAGATATATTTTTTATGTAAAATATTTTATGAATCAAAAAATATTTAGAACCAACTGATCAAAAAATCATAGCCCAAGTCCAATTCCCTTTGTGGTTCCTTACAACCGACGAAAACAGTGCATATTTTAAGAAATTAATCGGTGGATTCGGATTAAACAAGCTTGCATAAGCATATGTAGATATAATTTTGGTAAAGAACATATATAATGTAAATCAAATTTCATTAAAATATTCATTGGAACATACAGCACCAGATTCAAGTCTATGTCAAACTAAAGTAATACAAGCTCGCGTATAATAGCATTTTGCTTAACTAGATATATGTGAATATTGTATACTCTAGTATATTGTTAGGTACATATTGTATATGGTGTTCTAACTTTATGTAGTATATGAGTGATATAATATATGCATAGTCCAGGTATACATGCACATAGCTATATGTATGTTGCAGTACATGCATGGTTCGAATACTCATACAAATATCACATATGAAATTCCGTTATTGTTGAAGAATGAAAAAGTACCACATCGATGGTTAATGAGACCATTTGTGTGAGGGACTCGATCGGTTATGAGTTAGGGTTAATTTTGAGTGTTGGGGGAAAAATCTTGGGTTTATAGTTGAAGTTAAAATGGGTAAATTCGGTCAGATAATATTTATCTAGGTGGACATCCACATCACCCATCTGTTCAAATATCTTTAAATTGCAGCTGGCTGAAAGGATTACTCTAGGTAATTTTAACAAGAACACCAAAAAAAGTTATCCTTAAGGACCTATACATCAATGTCAGTGAGAGATCAGGATTGAACTATGTAGTGCATATTCAAATCCATTTAGGAAGAGCTTTATCATTTGTAAGAAATTATCGGAGGTAAATGTGAACTGAATGTAATCTGAGATTTTAATTAGTACCGTATACTGAAGCGTGTAGATGATATGGAGACATGCATTGAAAAAATCTATCACAACCTTTTTTGTTATGATATAAAAATTTGAAGACTAGCCCACATACCTATTTCACATCGAAGGCATTTCAAGCCCCAACCTTTTGCAGTATCGTTGATAGCCATCTACAATAAAAGCGTGCATCAAAGGGATCAAACTCAAGCATCAAAGGTTCCAGAATTAAAAGGAAACCATTCGCGGAACGCTTTCTAAATCAACGGTCTGAAGCTAATTAACTCACACTAAAACCCTAAAGAATTCAATGGGGTGGCTTAACACTATTTTTTCTTTCAACTTGTGGCTTTCATCAACCTTGTCGAGTGTCCTTTTATGCACCTCCCTGCGAGTAATTTGTTGAGCAAGCTGGGTTAATTTCTTCACTGGATCCTCAATGGCATATGAAACCAAAAGAGGGTCCACAACCTACAGTTAAAGCAAACAAAAAATATAATAAGTACATTACCAAGAGTCTACTAACAACAGTAAAACGTTCTGATACTAAGCAATAACAAAGTTCTAATATGTCTAACCTTGAAATAAATAAGGGCTTCAACCACAACGGGGGTTTCGCCCTTGTTAATAATACATTGTATTGAAATAACCCCTTCCTTGAGGGATTGCACATACGCGATCCTATCAGCGATAGGAATCAATACATGCAATCCCGGAGTGAGGGCCTTACTGTATTTGTCGAACCGCTCGACAATAAAAACACTCCTTTCCGGTACCACTCTCACTCCCCACCCCCACCCCCTACAATTTATGGGTGGAGGAATTTTATACCTACATAAAAAATAATACTAGCATTAACAACTAAAAATAATAGAAATTCAAAGGTAGGAACAAATGATTTTACCCTAGATGGCGTACAGTATGGTAGAAAGGGGAAATGCGGGGTGCGAGTGGAGAAGAAATCAACCGCATGAGCGACAACTTCACCGCCATAGTCATACCGGCGATCGGAATGGTAAAACCCTCAGTTCGCGATTCAACCGTAAAGCCCTCAGTGCGATTGAATAGTAAAGCCCTCAGTGCGATGAACAGTAAAATTGTAAAAAATAATTTACCCCTCCCCAAATTTTTACTTTCAAGATTAAAATCCCTCCTAAACTTTTAGGTATTGTAATTTTACCCCCTTAGTTTAATGTCTATCTCACCCCTTACATTATCTACCTTTTAACATTTTCAATCCTTCATAAGTGTAATATTCCTATCTTTTTTATATTATTAACCTAGGTTATTTATAGATTTTTATTTAAGTTCATTAACATTATAACTAGAATTATCCATCTATTAATTTATCATAAAATCTAGGTAAAAGGGCTCGGGACCCCCCTGAACTTGCAATTTTTCTTCATTGTACACCTAAA
>NC_081349.1:42663011-42680402 GCF_029784015.1 Lycium ferocissimum
CTAGTACTATTTTAACTGAGTTTTTCTGATTGCATAAAGATTACAGTGCTTTTAAGGGGTTGTTTGGTAGGTCATATAAGAATATACTGAATTGGGGTTTGTTAGAATTGATTTGGTACTTGTTAACCGTATTGAGGAGAGAAATTTTGGGTTATCTACTTGATAGAAGACTTTGTATATATGGGGTAAAAAGAAAAGAATTTTGTGTCCCAATTGTAATGCTCTTTTGTGTATGTGTGTTTGTATATGATTGTAAATTGTTTTAGCTTTGTATTACTACTTGAGAGATCCAGTCCTTCAGCATATATAAAAATAAAGTTGTTGTCTTTTTGTAACTAATGTGTGGATAATTTGAGTTTTGATCTGTTTAATTTTGTGTTTCCTACTTGTCAAAATGTTGTCTTTGGTGTTTCCTTTTTATTCCAAGCGCTAATTGCTATCTTTATTAAGCCCTCTTGTTATTTTGGAATGCTCTTTTGTGTATCTGTGTTTGTATATGATTTTAAATGGTTTTTTATACACATTTCATACGTTCTTTATACATAAAATTTGAGCGAACTTTTTAAGCCTTGAGCAAGATATACACATTTCATACACAAAAATTTGAGCGATTATTTTAAGTCTTGAACGCTGTATCAAAGTTGTATACAATGTTGTTGTAGTTGTATTAATTTTACAGAAATCGAACATGAACTTTATATACGAAATATATGAACGAAATTTTAAGACTTGAGCGAGATACAAATTTCATATTTTTTTCATACACATAATTTTGAGCGGATTTTTTAAGCCTTGAACGAGATGTACACATTTCATACATTTTTCATACCGTTTTCATACACTAAATTTTGAGCGAACTTTTTAAGCCTTGAGCAAGATATACACATTTCATATATAAATTTTTGAGCGAAAAAAAAATATTTTTTTTAAAAAAAAAATATTTAAAAAAATTAATTTTTTTTTAAAAATAAAAAAATAATTTTTTAAAAAATAAAAAATAATTTTTTTTAAAAAAAAGCATGTTTTATATAGGGTTTGGAATGTTATGTTTTATAAATATAAAACTATCGTCACGTTTCGTAAATATTTCTCCTTAAAATGTATATATACGTAGTTGTCCCTAAAATTTGGGTTCTTTAAAATCATTAACAACATCGCTAGCAAATTTGTGTTGCTGGGAGCATCCCCTACAGATTCAATCAAGAAAATCAATCAAAACACCAGAAAACCAAAAAAAAAAAAAAAAAAATGTTGTGTGAATACCGTATTTGGCCTACCGTATTGTATATCTTTTTGAAAATTAGAAATTGGGTATTGCTATATATTTATCTAAAAATATTATTCAATTTATTTAAGAGACAACGGACAAAAACTCCACTAAACTATCACACTTTTATTAGTTTCGTTCTTAAACTATGTCTAGTTGAGCAGAAGAGAAAATGTAATGATGTATTTGTGCCTTTTAATTAGGGAATTGAAACTTAAAATTGAACACAACCATGTATATATATATATATATATATATATATATACATACAAACACACACACACAATATATATATACATTTATATATATATATATATATATATATATATATATATATATATATATATATATATATATATATATATATATATATATATATATATACATACATACAAACACACATATACATACGTGTGTGCTTATGTTTTTTCTTAGCTTTCTTTTTTGTTTTTCCAATATTAATTAGCTTGCAATTTTCACAATCCATTTGTGTTTACCAAGGATTCTCCAGGTACCACAAGACAATAAAACTTATGCAGCTGAATTGTTTTTAAAATGAGTAAAAAATAATAGATACCACAATTTGGGTTGGACTCATTTATTTGGATCGGAATAGATGTTCTTTTTGTAATAAATTACAGATTAAATATTGAACACTCTTGGAACTTTGTTTGATGTGAACAGCTTTCACTTTCTTTTGGATTAAAACGCTTTTAGTTGTATATAATTGAGCCAATAAGGTTAACCACAAAGTATCAAATTGTAGAAGATCAAAGTCTTGCTATTGTTACAAGTGTGTCCTGCTTGATCTCCTCGTTAGCTCATTCTATTGTGGTTTTTAATTTAAATTTCAGGATCTCATTCTGTTAAATTTATAAATGGAGTTAGTGTTTAGGAGGCAATTGTTTGGGAAGGTGCAGGAAGCAGGACAGAGGTGTGTTTTAAGATCGCATGCTCGAGGGGATTTTGAATCTTGGTACATATGCATTTTGTTAGTAGCCTGTCACGACCCAACTCGTGGGTCGAGCGAGCACCCACACTAACCCCCTGGTGGGCGAACCCTTTCCCTAGCTACCTCAATTTGATAAAACGTGCGGAATAATAATATGTAAACACACTCCAACAGTTTAAATATTAAAACCAATGCGGAAGAAATACTTTTATTATAAGAAATTCCCAAAAATTGGTCTAGACTTGTACAAGAGCTTCTAAGCAATTTACAATTTGAGTCAAATAATTATTTGATGTAATTATCACCTAGCTGTATCTCTGTCACATACTAGCTCACCCATCTTATGAAAGGGAAGGGTAATATTGATGATTGAACCATGGACAATAATATGACTTGTACTCGTTTATTGCATATTGGTGATATAGTTGAGACTGATATCATGCATGACATGCTTCCATATTACTCTTATGTTGTCCTGATGGTGAGGAGAGTGATTGAGAGACTCCGAGGTCTTTGTCGGAGATTGAGTGTGATTGAGAGACTCCGAGGTCTTTGTCGGAGATTGAGAGTAATTGATAGCCTCCGAGGTTTCTGCCGGAGAGCACGAGTGGTACATGGACTTCGCGGGTCCCCCATGGGTCATGACTATGAGGCATTGCCATAGCATGTGTGTATGAGAATGGAGCGTGAGAGGTGACTATTGCATTGCATAACATTTACATAGCACGACATTGCATTGCATAGCACTCCATTTGAATTGCTATTCATGTCATTGCATGGCACATTCTCTGATTGATTCTTGATTTGTGAATTATTGAGTTGTTGTTTGTAAGTATTTATTTTAGAGGCTTGATGGACTCGACGTTTAGAGATTTCCCCCTAGGCTTATAACTTGAGATATTGAAATCCCTTGTGACTATCGTTACTGCAAGACTTTCATATGTGCTAGAGTTGTGACTGTGTTTGATTACTTATCTGCTTACTTGTTAGTTGCTTCTTGTTTATATGCTTGAACTAACCATTGTCGGCCTATGATACCTACGAGCCTTGTGTTGTGCTCATACTGTCACACCCCAACTTTTGATAGGGCATGATGGGCACCCGACCCTTGTTTAGGGCCGAGCGAACCCACCGGTTCTCGTTATACTCATAATCTTACTGGACTCTTAAATCATGAAATGAATGCATAATGAAAGCTTTTCAAAAACATGCTTTTCGTCTTTCTCAAATCAAGTAAAATCGTAATCATATGAAATTTGTAACATAATGCATAATGATACACCGGCTTACAGAGCCGCTTACAAAACTGACATGTTATATACGTGACTCTGTCTGCAAAGTCTCTAACATAAATCAAGATACCATAACATAGATACTCTGACTCGGCAACACTCCGGAAGGAAATGGAGCTCGCCAATCCAGCTGAAACATCTTCTACTAATATCCTCTACTCATCTGTATACACCTGCGTGGCATGAAACGCAGCGTCCACAAGAAGGGACGTCAGTACGAATACTGAGTATGTAAGGCATGAATAATAACATAATATAGATATGGAAGGTAACATGGAATAAGAGAGATAGCCTGTACATTTGGATGCCTTATAAGGCGGATGCCATGCATGCTTAGCCTTAAAAAAAACACTTTATGCATATACATAGTACCATGCCCGGCCATTAAGGCTCGGTGTCATAAATATATAGTATCATGCCCGGCCATTAAGGCTCGGTGTCATATATATAGTATCATGCCCGGCCATTGAGGCTCGGTGTTATCATCATTAGCCCGCGTCCGGGGCAATGTCATAACATGCCCACTGCAGTGGTGTGCACATCTACGTGCCATGCCCGGCCGACTATAGCGCGGCGCGGTGTGAGAAAATACATACATATGTATATAAAGCATGCATGAGAGCCAAATAAAAGCTACGACTCTATCGGAGACCTCCGATTTATGTTATGGAGTAATCATCATTGCTATATCTCACCTTGAAGGAACTATTATTATAAGGCGAGATCAACAACAATGAATAAAAATCAAGAAAATCACGAAAATAACTCAACATTCTCATATTCACATTGAAATCATAAGCTTGGGACTTTTAAACATGAAATCATCATCATCGTCGTAACCATCATAGAAACATTCTCATCTTTAGCATCGTCATTAACATTGTAAAAATATGTCCGTTGTTGTTGTCATAAAAGCTTATAGAATCATAATTCTTTGACTCGGAAAATAGGGACATTTTGGAAAACATTTATGGATTATTAAGAAAAAAAGTCATGCCTTTGAATCATGAACTCTAACTTTTGGAAGTAAGGAGGTTATGAAACATATGTAAGGAAATATAACATAGGAGTTTCTAGAAATAGGATCATCGTCATCACAAAACACGTTTATCTTTAGCATCATAAGAACTCCATAAATCATGAATCTCTAGCTTTTGAGAATAAGAATATTCTTGGAAAACATTTATGGATTCACATAGAGGGATCATGGGATATTTGGAAAATACCTATTGGATTCATAAGAAAGGAATCATGCCTTTAGAAGAAAGGGACTAGCCTTAACATACCTTTGGAGCTTACTCTCCGACTTTCCAACTTGCTTCCTGTCGTGCGATTTATTTAGGATCGTTCGTCATCTCATAATCTACATAGGCAACCATTCGTATTATCATTAGGCTCATTGTCACACTCTTATCTTAAGTCTCTAAATAAATTCCTTTTAAGGTCTACCGAAATTCGGACAGCATCTCCCCTATCGATATGCCTAGCCCGAATTCTCAATACCAACAATTAACAACCAATAACAACAACAACCTCATTACTACCAAAATATTCCATCAAATACTCCACATGATATTTTCTCCAACTCCTCCACAAACGAATTTCGCTACATAATTATTCCATAAATTTATCTCCGTAAATAAGCCTTAAATGATACAAAAAGAGAAAGATTCATACCTTACTTCCGCTAATACCGCGATATCTCCAATACTTGCCTTACTCCCAAGCCACAAATTCACCACAATACAATATTATAATCGTAGCTATACGCCGGCTGAACCTGAATCCGGAGATTTTTACTTAACTCGCGTTGAAATTTAATGGAGGGAAGGTTGGAGAACTCTCTAGAATTTTTGGGAATTTTTTTTTTGGGTGGTTTCTTGGCTGAAAATGAGGGGTTAAACCCCTTTATATAGTTGCTCCAAAGTCGGCACTGTAGCAGTTACTGTTCCCCGTCTTACTGTAGCAGTACTGTTCATCCGCGAAAATTATTTCGAGACTTAAAACTTTCATACACCGATCTCTTTATTTGCATACTTGGATATGTCCAAAACTCCATACAGTCTGTATAACTTATTCAACATCCCAAACTTAGCAAAACTTATTTTATTTATTTTTTTCTGATTCGTTTAACCTCCAACCTTCGCGGCACTTACTTATCACTTGTTGAACATAACATAAACACTTATAGCTTCAAACATAATCCTGTCCTTTGAGCTTATGTGACTAACCTATGATGCAACTTAACGCACGAAAATACGGGATGTAATACATACTACTCTTGCTACACTCCTTGTGGAGTGTAGAGTTATTTTCAGGTGATGTTCGGAGTCTCACGACCGTTTCGAGGCATTCGTCAAAGGCGTTTGGGTGAGCTATTTGAGATCTTGCAACCCAGAGTCTCTCCTTAGATTTCTGTTGTTCTCTATCCTTAAACAAAAGTCGTATCCAGTTTGAGTCTGTTATCTACTTCAAATTGTAAACTTCTCAGAAGCTCTTGTACGAGTCTAGACCAGGTTTTGGGAATTTCTTATAACAAAAGTATTTCTTCCGCATTAGTTTAATATTTAAACTGCTAGAGTGTGTTTACATGTTGTTATTCCGCATGTTGTATCAAATTGAGGTAGTTACCTGAAGGGTTCGCCCACCAGGGAGGGTTAGTGTAGGCGCCCGCATGATCCATGATTTGGGTCGTGACATAGCCTCTTCCTCTGGTTTCTAAGGATACACAATATTACTATGCCGCAAGACATGATGATTGACACTTTTCGCTTTTCGAGAGTCAAACGAGTTGTTCTTTGATCGTAATTTTTTTAATATGTCTTTTAAATATTTTAAATTATTAATTATGGTGACTTATAGTACATTTTACGTATTTTCCAAATATATAAATCTTATTTCAAAAAAATTAAAGATTCAATGTTCAAACACACGGTCAAAATTAAGAAGTTTGACTCTCGAAAAGCGAAAAGTGTCAATCTTTTTGGGACAGAGGGAGTAGCAGGATGCCAATGGATAGTTTTCACTTTTTCCCGGAATATTATTCCGAAAAACCGTTTGGACATAGAATTTTTACAATGTTCAAGTTGAATTCCGAAATTTTTCAGAATTCGAAAACCTCCAAAAAGTTGTTTTCTCAATTTTCACTCCAAATCAATCAAAAAATTCAAAAGCAACTCCAATATGTAATTATATCCGAACACAACTCCAATTTCCAAAGACAATTTTCAACTTGAAAATAAATAGTACTAGTTTTTTTTTCTCACAATTCTTATGTCCAAACGCCCACTTAGTATTTAAAGTGAATAAAAGGAATTCAAGTTGCGGTGAAAACTTGCAACTTATCAGAAGCTACCAAACAAAAGGGGAAACATGAAGAATACTAACCATTATTTACAACATCCACTTAAATGCAAGGATCAAAATGGGATTGGGATTGTACAGAAAGGGAAATCATGACTTGTTCGGTCTGATATCTTAGTGTTCGTACTAGTGTTGTTAAGAGTTTAGATGAGGCGTTAACACTAAATCTACACGGAAGTTGGGCATTTTGCCTCACTTAATTGGTGTTTTAACGTAGGTAACTAGTCACTAAAGTGTGTGCCTTATTGCTCATGCGCTCTATCCCGAAGAGAGCAAAGAACACCTGACTTGAGAGCTGCTTGCTTCTTTTTTTTCTTTGTAATGCTTTGAACTTGATTTACATGATTCTACTTCATATATTAAACTAATTGTTCTTTCTGTTTTTATAACAGTGGGATCCATATCAATTGTTTTAGCGTAGAATGTTCCAATAGATACCTGCTAACTTCCCATCGGGACAAAAAATGGGGTTAATCCTGATTTCTTTGGTTAGTTTTTGTCATCACATAAAACTAGCATTCGCCTTCTAAGAGTAAAATCAATTCTCTAAAGGACAGAAAAAACTTCTTTCTTTCGATTCTTTTTTTCTTTGGAATAATGGAAAAAGTCGAACCCTACTGAAGAGTGGCTTTTAGCTCCTTTCCTTCCCCATGTGGAAGAAGCGTAAGCACAGAGGGCCTATACCAGGTAACTCTGTCTGGAATCACTATAGTTTCTCTTTTATATCGGTGCTTGTTTGTTATTTTCTCAACTCCTCAAGTACACTTGCATTTGAATCCACATCTTAGCCAGACAACCTGTTTGCAGCTAGTTGCTATTACAACAATGCTCGCCGTCGCTGGTTTATCAGATAGCAATGTTCATCTTGCACAGAGGCGGATCCAGAATTTAAAGGTTCCGGGTGCCATGCCGTCCAAATAGGATAAACGGGTCGGTTTCTTCAAATTTGAGTTATGGTTTGGGTCATTTATCTTTTCAATTTATATAAACCTCTTTTAGATAGATATTCTGAGATTAAAGATACCTAAGCGGCCCAAGTTTTTTTTGTAGGAATAAGAGGCCGTATTCTCTAAAACTATGGGAAAGAAAAAGATTCCCCACGTTAAAAAATTGAACCGTATAAACCATCTAATATTGTTACCTCAATATATTCATTCTCTATTGCCCTTGCGTGTTATTGCATGTATATAGTTCAGAAAGAATCAAGAATTGTAGCTTAAACCACTCATCTTTACTTAGCGCGAACATTGGTGAAAGATCAAAGTAACCTCTAAATTTGTAAAACTCTTAACACAATAACATTCATCATTTTAAAACTTAAAATGTTCTTTTAGAATTTTAAATTACTATTTAAATATATCTTTGTTAATATTTATGTAACGTTTTAAAATGTAGTACTTATTGATATATGATACGCACGCAACGGGTGTATATAAAGATTATACTTAAAGAAAGAGGAAGTAAAAGAGCAAAGAATTAATTAAAGTAAAAAAGAGTTAATTTTAGATCAATAAAGAATAGCAAGTAAAGAAGAAGAACTAATTAAAGCCAAAAAGAGTTAATTTTAGATCAATAAAGAATAGCAAGTAAAGAAGAAGTAAAGAAAAAAGACCAGAAATGAAAAAGAATAGAGCTGAACATGTTGCAAGCAAAAAAGTACTGCACCCAGAGGTTTGAACCCGGGTAGCGCGGGTGGCAGGTTAAGCCTACCGCCAATGGCACTTTTCATTCATTTGTTAGTCCGTGTGGCAAAATTGCTATATAGCGTTTTTCTTATACATATACACATATATATATACAGAGTTTCAACCGATGGGTCCGGGTGCCGTGACATCCTCGTCTTTCTACATGGATCTGCCCCTGATCTTGCACACAACACCCCGACTTTTCTGCATTAAACTAATGGTTTTACTTTTCATGAATCCTACATTAAAGCTATCTTTGTAATAATAACAAGCACAAAGTATATATATGCCTCAATCCCAAATTAGTTCTAGTCGACTATATGAATCCTCTACATTAACTCCATTCTCTTTTGTTTCAATACTCAATACTTTCCTTTAGATAATTTGGGAATTCGATTCTCTAAACCTAACACTTATCAAAACAATGACATAACGTTACCCAGCTCCTCACCCTGTCAAGGAAATGTTTATGGAGCCTATAGCATAATAAACATTAGACTAATGCTACAGCCTATGAAGAGTATCATTAATTCAGGTAAACAAAGAGCCAACTTTTGTCGTCAGATTTCTCTAATTGATATAAAAGCCTGCCAAAAAAATTTCGAAATAAGTTGCTGGAAATCAATTGGCCCAGTAGTGTGTGCAGTGGAGTTTGAGGCACGCACCATAACATGTAGGGAATACCAGCTGAGAGCCAACCCGCCCAAAAACATCTAACTGCAATTAAGGAAATGAGATGAGTTATTAAATTTTGAAGCAATGAATTAATTGTTGAATTAGTTTGTAATATTAGGAGGTCTTAAATTGAAAATACACATCTGGTCGTGAAAGATCATGACTTTTTTGAAAAGTAATCTCTCTAGTTCTATAAATATAAGGACACTCCAAAAAAAGAAAAACAAGAAAAGAAAATTTGTAGTTAAAGTGGCGTAAGAAACATCGCGGGCAAGGATCTCCTACAGATTCAATCAAAAAATCAATCAAAACAAAAAAAGAAAAACAAGAAAAGAAGAGTACTGTGAATAGGTTATTTGTGTTAGCGCATAAGGAATATATGTGAGCCCACAAACAGCCCCAACAACTTGGAAGCCCACAGAGTAGCCCCAACGAGTCATACCACTCGACATATGGCTTCCTAGCCCAAACGTGGTTAGGCAACCAGTCAGTAACTCTCACCGCATATATTTCAAGAAGAAAAATATCAAAGGCATATCTCATGAGGTGTAAGAAATCTACCATGCCTCAACGCACAAGGAAAGCAGCAAGTTTTTAAAGAGGAATTATTTCAGCAGCATCAAATCATTTCAAGAAGGAAAAATATCAAAGGCATATCTCATGCAGGTGTAAGAAATCTATCACCGCCTCAACGCACAAGGAAAGCAAAGAATAAAATCTGGTTTATTCTTGGAAATAGGATCTCGATTCCATTTCCAAGGATCAAATCCCTTGGGTTGAACTCTCTCGCGTGAAGTGCCTAAAGCTATATAAACGGGCTGCCTCACAAACGAAGGATTATGCAATTGTCTCATTACCTCCATTGCTCGCTTTACTTTCAAACAAACATTGTCACCGTGTGATTCATAGTGTAATAAGAGAGAAAGGAGAGTCATAGTTTGTGAGGCTTTGTATCAAAAAGAATAAGAGTGTTTTGAGTGTAAACGTAGGAACTTCATTCAAAACCTCAATTGTACCAAACCTTATAAAAGAGTCACAGAGATCACCCTTGCAACCCAAGGGGACCGGACTAGGATTCACATTGAATCCGAACCAAAGATAAATTATATGTGTCATTTATTTTCTCGCACTTGCCTAAATATTCACCGAGTAGGTAGTCGACTATCGTCTTGACCTAGTCGACTACCGAGCGAAAATTTTAACAATTCCCCCCCCCCTCTCTGCACTTTCAATTGGTATCGTAGCAAGGTCTCACTTTCGTTGCTTAACCGCACGTGAGAAAAGATCAAATGGCTGGATATCAGATTCCTGGAGCAATATTGCAAGATGGGCACTCCACAACAAGACCACCATACTTTAATGGTGAGCATTATGGCCACTGGAAGGAAAGGTTTAAAATATTTGTGCAATCAACTGATTATCAAGCCTGGGTCGTGATCAAAAAGGGACCTAAACCCATTCCCAGAGCGAACACTGAAAGCAAAGAAGATGCGTGTTTCAAGAATTGATCTAGAGTCACACGACATTACTAAAGAACAACAAGAGACTCTACAAATAAATGCAAGGGCAATAGCTTTGCTCTACCGTGCGTTGAAGTGGAGAAGAAAGTATGCAAAAATTTCAAATTGTGATATCGCCAAGGAAATGTGGGATAAACTTGACGTCACTTATGAAGGAACATCAAAAGTAAGAGAAACAAAAATTGATGCTCTAAGACACGACTATGAAGCTTTCATGATGAAAGATGATGAGAACATCGAATCAATGTTCACAAGATTCAAGAAGATTATTGAGAACTCAAGTCGCTTGGAGTAACCTATACCAACTCTCAACAAGTTAGAAAGCTTGTCGAAGTCCGCAAAAGACTTGGGAAACCAAAGCCATTGTTCTTGAAGACGGAAATGGATAAATTCACTTATGATGAATTAAGAGGAAATCTTATAGCTTTTGAAAAGAATCATATCCAAAGATACCGTAAGGACGAAAAGAAGAAAGTGGTCGCATTCAAGGCTCAAGTTGAGGAATCTGATGATGATGATTTTAAAGAAGAAGAAGTAGCCATGATTTCGAGGCATGTGATAGAAGCTATGAGAAGATCAAGAAGTAACAGAAAGGAAGCTCAAACTTTAGAAAAGGCAAGGCACCCACCGGATGACCAAAAGAATGACGGAAAATGTTTTGAATGTGGAAAATATGGCCATATTGCGTCCGAATGTCCCGAGATAAGAAAGAAACCAAATCCGTAGGCTATCAAAAACAAAGAGCTTTCAGCAGCTGAGTGAAGATGGGATCTCGTACGAAGAATAAGAAGAAGATGAAAATATATGTTTCATGGCTCTCGGAAGGCAGAAGGTAAGTTCTCATTCCTCGTGCTAAATGTGAAGAAACCCAAGAATTATTAGATCAAACTCTTATAGAACTAAATAATGTCTTTGATGAATATAGAAAACGAAGAGGGATAAAAAGGAATGGGAATCAAGATTAGAAATTTGTGAAAAGAAAAAAATTCAATCCAAAATGAAGTTTATAATCTTCAATCTAGATTAGATGTCTTATTAAAACCGTCCAACCATAACCATGACAAGTCAAACCAATCAAATACACCCAAGTTTATCAAAAAGGTTGTGCAAATAACCAGAAATTTTGAAGGAAAGAAAACTGGCTATTTGAACACTGATAAGTCAACTAGAAGAACTGGAGTGCACAGTTCAGCCGATTCCCATATTGTGGAAAGAAAATCTTTTCAAACATGTTTTTGCTGTGGAAAACTTGGGCATAATTATTATAACTCAGCATTTCGCTTTTACAACCGCACTGTTGGATATGGAAACCCAAGAAAATCAAATATTTTGAAACTAACCATCAAGGACCCAAGAACTCTTGGGTACCTAAACAAGAGTAAAATTTTTGTCTTGCAGGAACACCACAAGAAAAAGAAAAAGGGAAAATGGTATCTAGACAAAGGCGTGTTCAAGACATATGACAAAGCGACAAAAATCTATTCAAATCGGTCCGCCGACTTTGATGGAGGATTGGTAACTTTTGGAGACAATTCAACCGGAACGTAATTGGTATCGGTACTATTGCCTTCAATAATTCGTGACATTTCAAATGTTTGGTTGGTGAAGGGACTTAAGTATAACTTGTTAAGTGTAAGTCGGGCCTATGTGATTCAGATTCGAGATCGATTCAAGAAATCAAAGGTTGTGTCATAGAAGACTCCTTCCGGAACAAAGATTCTTCCCGGAAGCGAAAATAAAAATGTATACACTCTTGGACTCTATCAAAAATGCTAAAGGTCATATATGCTTGGCATCAATGGGAGAAGATCCGTGGATGTGGCACAAGAAGCTCGGGCACGCTAGTATGCGATTAATTGAAAAACTAGCAAGACATGATCTTGTAATAGGATTGCCAAAACTCAACTACACAAAAGATCACTTGTGCGATTCGGTCAAAAAGGTAAACAAACTAGAAACTCCTTTAGTTCTAAAGATATTGTGTCTACATCAAAGCCCCCGCAATTACTTCATATGGATTTAGTCGGTCCCTACTAGAACGCTAGCATTGGAGGAAAAAGGTACGCATTTGTTATAATAGATGACTTCTCTCGTTTTACTTGGGTAATATTTCTTGCTCATAAAGATGATACTTTAAAGAACTTTAAGTTTTTTTGTGAGAAAATTCAGCGTGAGAAGGATATTACATCACTTCCATTAGAAGTGATCATGGAGGAGAATTTGAAAATAAAGCCTTTGAGGAATTCCCCGTAATGATCAAGGATACACACACAATTTCTCCTCACCTCGATCCCCGCAATGTAACGGTGTAGTTGAACGAAAAATAGAACTCTTCAAGATATGGCAAGAACAATGATCATAGAAACAAAGCCTACCACATCACTTTTGGGCGGAAGCCGGCATCGCGTGTCATATTTTGAATAGATGCCCGATTAGACCAATTCTAAGAAAACTCCGTATGAGCTATGGACGGGTAAGAAACCAAATATTAGCTACTTTCATCCTTTTGGATGTAAGTGTTTTGTTCACAATAATGGGAAAGAAAATCTTAGTAAGTTTGATCCTCGAAGTGATGAAGGTATATTTCTTGGTTACTCTCCTACTAGTAGATCTTATAGAATTTATAACAAACGTACTTTATCTATTGAAGAGTCTATTCATGTTGTATTTGATGATACTAATAACCTGGCCGAGAAAAGGAAAATTGCAGATGAAGAAGACAAATAAGTACTTACATCGCAATGGTTACAAAACCCACTGAAGAAAAGGCACCCTGTGAGTCGACTTCTGATGAACCTCAGTCGACTGAGGTTACTGTTGGAGGCCCAAACGAATGGAGAAGTGAACCTGACTATCCAAAGAAATTTGTTATTGGAGACATCTATGAAGGGAGGAAAACTAGAGCATCTACTAAAAATAACGTAAATCTTGCTCTTATTTCTCAATGCGAACCAAAGAAAGTTGGTGATGCCTTAAAAGATGAATACTGGGTCAAGGCTATGGAAGAGGAACTTGATCAATTCGAAAAGAACAAAGTGTGGAATCTAGTTCCCAAACCTGAGAACGCTTCAATCATTGGCACAAAATGGGTGTACAGAAACAAGCTAAATGAGGCTGGAGAAGTAGTCAGAAACAAAGCCCGGCTCGTTGCTCAAGGATATTCACAACAGGAAGGTGTTGACTATGATGAAACTTTGCCCCCGTTGCCGTGTTGGAATCCATAAGAATTTTGCTTGCATATGCTTCTTTTAAAAATTCAAACTTTTTTTCAAATGGATGTTAAAAGCGCTTTCTTAAATGGGTTCATTGAAGAAGAGGTATACGTGAAATGTACCGCCGTGTTTTGAAAACCTAAAATTTCCTTATCACGTTTTTAAATTAAGTAAAGCTCTATACGGTCTTAAACAAGCACCTGGGCTTGGTATGATCGCTTAAGCTCCTTCTTGGTAAGCCATGGATTTTTTCGAGGAAAGATCGACACAACTCTTTCATTAAACGATCCTCCTTAGGAAATCTTATCATACAAATATATGTTGATGATATTATTTTTGGAAGCTCTAACCCCTCTATGTGCAAGGAATTCTCTCGATCTTATGCAAAGCGAGTTCGAAATAGTATGATGGGAGAATTAAAATTCTTCTGGGACTACAAATTCATCAAACGACACCGGAATATTTATATGTCAAGCTAAGTATGCTAAAGAACTCGTCCAAAAATTTGGGATGTCCGACTCCAAAAGCTATGGGAACTCCAATGAGTCCTACTTGCTCTCTTGATAAGGATGAACAAGGAAAACACTGATGAAACTAAGTATCGCGGTATGATTGGATCATTGCTTTATTTAACCGCTAGTCGACCGATATTATGTTTAAGTGTGCGGTGTGTGCTAGATTCCAAGTCAGCCCAAAGGAATCTCATCTTCTTGCGATTAAACGTATCATTAGATATCTTCATGGAACAACTAACTATGGTTTATGCATCCTAACACCACCGATTTTACGCTTGAAGGTTTTTCGACGCACTTTTGCAGATAAAGATGATAGAAAAAGTACCGTTGGTACTTGCCGAATTCTAGAAAATCTCTTATTTCCCGAATAGCAAAACGAGGTGGATCTCTTTATCTACTACCGAGGCGAATATATAGTGTTGGTCAATGCTGCACACAGCTAATTTGGATGTCTTACCAACTAAGTGATTATGACTTGTTTTTTAAACCTGTAAAAATTTTCTGTGATAATTCGAGTGCTATCTGTCTGTCTAAAAATCCTGTGCATCATTCTAGGGCCAAGCATATAGATATTAAGCATCATTTTATCAGAAATCATGTTGCTCAGGGAGATTTTGAAATTGTTTTTGTTAACACTGAAAACCACCGTTATATTTTTACTAAACCCCTTCTTGAGGAACGTTTCGCATGCTAAGAAGCTCTTTGGGAATTATTGATAATCTCGTCTAAATTTCTAACAAATGCTGCCAAGATTTTCGGTACTCAAATCTTTGCCATAAATGGTATTCCCATCATATTTATGACATTCCCATCTTCCCATATTTACTTTTTACCTTTTCCATAAAACCTTTTGCCTTTCCCTACACCCTTTACCCGTATCCCCATAAACCCTTTTTCGTCTTTCTCCTCACCTTTCTCTCCAAAGCTCCGTTCATCTTCTCCTCTCTTCAATGGCGAAGAACGCGAAAACTCCTACCCCCTCCACCCGTCAAAGCTCAAGGCTACGGGAAATGGGTCAAAATCTCCCCTCGCCTCCTCATGACTTCGTCATCTCCGATGACCCTGCCTCCTCCGACGACTCCGATTTAGTTCCCATTAGTCATCTTGGGAAGCGAACCCTTCCGAGGTCGCTTGCTCCACCTCCTCCAAGAAACTCAAGACGCTCCGTGATGCACCTCTTGATCTTCGGAAGAAATTTTGGGATGACCATCATCGAGCACTTGTTCGTCTCGAGGACAAAACCATCGTTCTCGGTGAATGTCGATATTGACCTTATGCTCTCTCTCGCTTGTAAAGTTAAACATTTGTTTGTCTATCAAGGATGGGAAAACTTTTTTAAACCCCTCCTCATGTCTATGAAATTCTCGTTCGCATGTTCTATGCCAATCTTAAGTCTTCTAAAGCTAATGAACTTGAAACATTGGTTCTGAACTCATATTGTGCTAAATTGCTGCGTTTTGACTTATTTTTGGTTGCACCCGCTTCTCTTTTCGGAATTACCCAAAATTTTTGGCTCGAATCTCTTGAAGTGTCTTTTGACGATGTTAAAAAGTCTCTCTCAAATTCCTCCTCTCCTCCTCTTCAACTTGGTCCGTCCAATATCTCGTTTCAAGCCCGTCTGTGCTTGCTCATATGGTTGCTACTACCATTGTTCCTCGTGCTGGGTCATACTCTACCATCTCCCAGCGTGATGCTATTTTTGCCTTTTGCCTCCTGTCCAAGAAAAAAATAAATTTGTCCTCCATTGTTATCAATTATATGATTGAGTGCGCTTCCAATCCCTCTAGTCTCCCATATGGTATGCTTATCTCCCGGATCCTAGAGGTCCACAAAATCGACTTGGTGACTATCCCATCACTCCGGCCAAGCAATGCTACAACTCTCGGCGTTCGGTAGCATGGGATATGTTTTGAGCGATGATTCCCGTTGTTAAAAGATGTCCATGAGGCCTCTCAACTTGGTCCCTCTACCAAAGGGGAAAAATCGCATCCCCCGCTCGTCTCCTCTCGAATGCTATGAAGAACTTCTCGCCAAACTTTCGCTATGGATGAAAAAATTGAGTCCATTAAAGACTTAATGGCATCCACGTTATTTCAAGTGGAGAAGATTCGTGATGTGACCAGAGAAACAAAGTGCCGATGTCTCTAAGCTAAGGCTACGCCGGATGCGTTATTAAGGAAGCGGGGCAACCGGCTCCACCAAGCTTCAAGCTAGTCACGTTATACCCGAACGTCTTACTACACCGACGGAATGAAGGATGCTATTGTGAATACATTAGCCTACTTTCTTCGTCGTCCGACTTTCCGTCGTCAAGAATAGTTTTTAGTTTTTTTTAATCGTTTAAACAATGTTTTTTTGTGGTCCTTATGCTTGCGCATCGTTAATTGCCTTATGTTATTTGCTATTTGTCCCTTGGTTTTGCCTGTTTGTTGTGTTGTTTATTTGATGGTTCTTTGCCTCTGCTTTTATTTTGCCTCTGCTTTTATTGTTGTGTTGTTTTTGAGTGATGCCAAAGGGGGAGAATGACAGTCAACTGCTCAGGGGGAGCCTATAAGGACTAGTCAACTAGTCAGGGGGAGCCGTATTTGTGTTCCTGCACGACCAAGTCCTAGAAAAGCCATAACGCCATGCAGAGATTAAGAAAAAGAGACTCTAATCTAACCCTAAAAAAAGGAGTACTAGTTTATAGTCCCTTCCGTATTATTATATATACTAATATTGTGATTGTTTTTTTATAATAAACTACTACTAGGAGAACTAATTTGTATATTCCTTCAACATTTATAAAAATATAAATTACTGTTGTTATTTTTTTGAAAATTAGAAATTGCATATCACAAAAATAGAAATTGTGTATTGCTATATATTTAAGGGCATTTTTTACCCTTTTCCAAAAAATAAAAGTAGTCC
>NC_081349.1:42680502-42729498 GCF_029784015.1 Lycium ferocissimum
AATCTTTAATTTTTTCGAAATAAAATTTATATATTTGGAAAATACGTAAAAAGTACTATAAGTCTCCATAATTAATAATTTAAAATATTTAAAAGACATATAAAAAAATTACAGTCAAAGAACAATTCGTTTGACTCTCGAAAAGCGAAAAGTGTCAATCATCATGTCTTGCGGCATAGTAATATTGTGTATCCTTAGAAACCAGAGGAAGAGGCTACCAACAAAATGCATATGTACCAAGATTCAAAATCCCCTCGAGCATGCGATCTTAAAACACACCTCTGTCCTGCTTCCTGCACCTTCCCAAACAATTGCCTCCTAAACACTAACTCCATTAATAAATTTAACAGAATGAGATCCTGAAATTTAAATTAGAAACCACAATAGAATGAGCTAACGAGGAGATCAAGCAGGACACACTTGTAACAATAGTAAGACTTTGATCTTCTACAATTTGATACTTTGTGGTTAACCTTATAGGCTCAATTATATACAACTCAAAGCGTTTTAATCCAAAAGAAAGTGAAAGCTGTTCACATCAAACAAAGTTCCAAAAGTGTTCAATAGTTAATCTGTAATTTATTACAAAAAGAACATGTATTCCGATCCAAATAAATGAGTCCAACCCAATTTGTGGTATCTATTATTCTTTACTCATTTTAAAAACAATTCAGCTGCATAAGTTTTATTGTCTTGTGGTACCTGGAGAATCCTTGGTAAACACAAATGGATTGTGAAAATTGCAAGCTAATTAAGATTGGAAAAACAAAAAAGAAAGCTAAGAAAAAACATAAGCACACACGTATGTATATGTGTGTTTGTATGTGTGTGTGTGTATATATATATATATAATCATAGAAAGTGACATGGTTGTGTTCAATTTTAAGTTTCAATTCCCTAATTAAAAGGCACAAATACATCATTACATTTTCTCTTCTGCTCAACTAGACATAGTTTAAGAACGAAACTAATAAAAATGTGATCGTTTAGGGGAGATTTTGTCCATGGTCTCTTAAATAAATTGAATAATATTTTTAGATAAATATATAACAATACCCAATTTCTAATTTTCAAAAAGATATACAATACGGTAGGCCAAATACGGTATTCACATTTCACACAACTTCTTTTCTTTCTTTTTTTTCTTTTTTTTTTGTGGTGTTTTGATTGAATCTGTAGGGGATGCTCCCAGCAACACAAATTTGCTCGCGATGCTGTTAATGATTTTAAAGAACCCAAATTTTTTAATGATGGTAAATTTATCAACCCCATTTGCTTTATTAATACTTTGCTTCAAATTTGTCTTATTTAATACTTTCTACGTCCCGATTTATGTGATACTTTTCACGTTTCGATAGTCAATTTGACCAAACTTTGAAGTTAAATTGAAATAGATTAATTCAATAGTATAAGGTTAAAATTTATATATTTGAAAATTACTTGAAAAGTACTATAAGTTGCAATTTTTCTCGTATCAATTCAGTACCTGTTATGGTGTGTACCTCAAACTCCACTCCACATACTAGTATACTACTGATTGGCTAATTGATTTTGCACCGACTTATTTTTAAATTTATTTTGGCAGGTTTTTATATCAATTAGAGAAATCTGCCAACGAAAGCAAGTTTATTCTTTTTTTACCTACTTATTAGTAGGGGTGTTCATGGTTCATTTTGGGTTGGTTTTAGGTTAAAACCAAAACCAAATCATTCTAGTCAGTTTTTAAAATTCTTCAAACCAAATCAAATACATATCTATCGATTTGGTTCGGTTTGGGTCGATTTTTCGGTTTTAAGGAAAACTAACGTTATTTCCCTCTTACATGTTTTTTTTCCTACAATTAGGAGAGAATTTTCTATCATTTTTCAACTTATAATTCGTTATTACCTTTTATTGTGATAGCTATAATATTTTTGGATTATGCAGAAAATGTCTTAGGATTTTTAAGTTTTTAATTAAGTGAATAAAGTTTATAAGAAATACAAAAAACAAATATAGGTAAATTTCATAGTTGTTTCTTTGAACAAATGAGTTTGAATTCACGGATTTGTTTTTAGAAATGGATTTAAGGTATACAGTTCTTTAACCTATTAGAGATAAATAGGTTTTTTTATTGCAAAAGAATACAAATTATTTAAAAGTATTTATAAAGAATAATATATTGTATCTATGTAATCATAAAAATTATGTTTAAAATTTATCAGTTTGGATCGGTTTTTTCTTCGGTTTGCTTTTAGTAAAATCAAAATCAAACCAAATATGATCGGTTTTTTAAAATTTAAAACCAAACCCAAATAAATATCGGTTTATTTAATCAGTTTGGTTTGATTTTCGATTTGGATGGTTTTTAACCAAACCGTGAACACCCCTACTTATTAGTATGCTCTAGCAAATTTCAGTTTTTTTTCCCATTTACTTACCTATATGATGACCTGAATCAATTATACTCTTCATAAGCTGTAGCATTAGTCTAATGTCTATTATGCTACCGGCTCCATAAAAATTTCCGAAAATTCTTCCTTTTTTCATATGTCCGATAAGCTGGGTTATGTCATTGTTTTGATAAGTGTTACATTTAGAGAATCGAATTTCCAAATTATCTAAAAGAAAGTATTGAGTATTGAAATGAGATGAACTCAAAATAACGGAGTTTATTCATATAGTCGACTAGAACAAATTTAGGATTGAGGCATATATATACTTTGTGCTTGTTGTTACAAAGTTAGTTTTAATGTAGGATTCATGAAAAGTAAAACCATTAGCTTGATGTACAAGACTTTTCTGGAGGGGTACTGCTGTCACACCCCCTTTTTTCACCGGATATGGAATTTGTTGTTAAAAAGTTTTTTGTCAATTGAAGTGAGGATCTTGAATATGGATTAATTATTTTATAGAGTCGCCGTTTGGAATTGAGTTTTGGTTTTTCAAGTCATCTTATAAATCTCTAATCAAAAGAAAATGACTCTAAACTGTTTTCCGGAATAATATTCCGAAAATATCCTTGGTCCAAACGGGTCCTAATATATATCGTATACTAGCTATTGAGAAGAAGGAAAAATGTGATGATGATATGAGATTCTCTCTCTTTGACTTGATTGGCATTAGTATTTCAGTTTCTGTTGCTATTCATTTTGTTGGCCTAGAATTTTGCTATGTATTACAATCACTGCATAACTTCTTTCTAAGCAAAAGGATCCCTAAGTGTGTTTTAAGGATAATCTTTTCTGGTCTAACTTTGTGTTTGATATTCTTTTGTCCAGGTTACACCCCGATTGAAGCAGGGAGTCCAAAGTCGAAATGAAGTTCTTTGCAATACGTGCACCAACATATATTTTAAGATCCCTTCAATTTGCTTTTCCAATTACAATTTCTTCTCAAGGTCCCAATCAATATATGAGATGGACTTCATGATGTAGAACAGCTTGTACAGCTCAAGTATGGAGTAATTAGCTTGATGGTTCTGTAATGTCATTATGACGCTCATGTTTCCGGGGCATATTCAGACTCCTCTAAAATCTGTATGAACTATGAACCCATGTTGCTCGGACTCTTCACTTTCGGTGCCACACCTGTGTCGACACGACACGGGTGTGGGATCTGTACCCGATATGGACAACCAATTTTGGGTACTTTGACCAAAACCGAAGGAGAAATTCCGGACAGATTCAATGATTTATGTAATCAAAACAAAAGTGATGGTTAATTGAAGAAAATGGAATAACTTGTAAGTAGAAATTTCTATGTCAGTCCTTTCCTTTTATCTCCTTCCGAGATTCCCCTCTTAATCAATATATTATCCTCAAGTTTTCCACATTATATCTCATAATATAGCTTTTATAACTATATATTTAGAATTTTGAATTATTTTTGGCCGAATTCCGGCACCCGTATCCATACCTGGATCCGTATCCACGAATCTTAAAATTTAGATCATGACGAATCCAACCTCTAGATCCTTACCCGTATCCGACACCCGCACTTGAGTCCGAGCAACATAGCTATGAACCAAGGGCCATTGTGGTACATTTGCCTTGTCAACTTTTCAACCCAAGTGCAGTTCCAATTTTTGAAAAGAAAAGGGAAGAAATTTAAGAAACCAAGACGTCTCTCTGCAGAACTGTTGGCTGTGGCATGAACATGTCCACTGAATCATCAGATTTCCCTTTGAAAGGAAAAAATGTGCTCCATGAAGGTCACATCCCTGCTAACAAAGAAAGCCTTTGTCTACATATCCAGTAACCTGTAACATTTCCGTGTCTCTGATTAGCCCATGAATACAACATTCTCAGCTCTAGGGGCAAGCTTATCCAGCCTTGGTAGAACTGATGCAGAGCACAAGCATACTCCAGGCTCTTTCCCATACAATACTTTAGAAGGCGACTTCCGTTTCGAAACAGCAATAGGGAGTTTGTCGATCAAATAGACTGTTGTCTTAACACAATCTCCCCAAAACCTTATATGAAGTCAGCTCAATGCTCTAGCAGTGTCTAGTATGTGTCTATGTTTTCTTTCTACAATACCATTTGTTGAGGTGTATATGGGCACGAACTCTGATGAACTATGCCAAGAAAAGAAATAAGATCTCTACATTTTGAATAAAAGAACTTTGTGCCATTATCAGACCTTAACACTTGTCCTTTTAACACCAAACTGTGTATGTACCATTCTCAGAAAATCTTTTAGTACAGTCAGTACCTCAGTCTTACATTAAATCAAACATACCCAAGTAAATCTGTTGTAATCATCAACTATTGTAACAAAATATTGTTTCCTGTAATAGGTTGGAGTTCTGAGGGACCCAAAACATCTAAGTGTACTAGCTGAAAGACGTGTTCTGACTTATTCAAGTTATCAGGGAATGGTAATCTACTTTGTTTTGCCATGGGACATATTTGACAACATTGTTGATTTTTTACCTCTATGTGACTTCTAATTTCCAACTTGGTCCAATCTACCTCCCCTCTTATAAATATCCAAACAACCTTCTGAACATAAGTTTTAGTTATTATACACCATCGCAACTTTTCAACACCCTCACCCATCCTGGAGCCTAAGTGAGGACATAATACTTAGCGGAAATTTTCCGATGCTTTACAGGTAGTGGGTAGGTACATCTTCTTCCGCTTCTCGAATGATGACATGAATCTCAATCTTGCTGTAGCATTCTTCATATATTTTGCCCAAAACCTTGTTGGTACATTTACACTGTGCAACATGCTTCTGCATGACTGCATATCTCTTGTAGATGTCTATTCTTCCTTTCAGCTTATTCTTTTGTTTTGGGGTATTTGAACAAGTCAATTGTCGCCTTATCAAATGTTCCCTGAGGTAGTAATTGAACTCAAGTGATGTGTACTCTCTCTCGCGGTACATACAAAAGACATTTGATTTTCTTTCCCAGATTATTCTCAACAGTATGTTAAAGCTCTTTAAGCTTCTCAAATACTTCAATAGGGTCCATGAGGAAGATACCGACCCTGATACACTATCTACTGCAGCAATTGATATGAGGATATTGGTTTTGGTTGATGAGTTCAAGCATGCATTTTTACTATCAAGAGGCCAATCCTGATTGATCTTGCTGATTGTAACAACACTGTTCAGTTAAAAGAAGAAGAAATTTATATGGCAGTTTCATATCATTGTTCAATTTTAGCATGGTTTACAGTTTTAACTATTTATTGCTTCAGTTTGGTGCAGAAAACAATAGGAGGTTCCCCTGCAGAGTATTAAGTTTTGATCTTGCTTCTTCAGATGCAAAGGAGTCAGTATTATGAACTAGACCTTACAGTTCTTGAATATCCTCAAGTATCTTTAAATCCATTTCACTTACAATTTGGGAAAGTCCAAGTGAAGTCTCCCATTACTTGGCACGTAATGAGTCGACGAGAACTTCACAACTCCCCTGTTACTTGCGATAGGGTAAGAACTAGTCAAGGGATAAAGAATGCTACATGTATACCAAATAGGCAAAAATGATATTGTAAAGATAGAACAAGTAGCTACACTGCTGAAATTCTTGCAGGAAAACGTCGCTGTATGGCTGAGCATTTTCTTCATTCTATCAACTGAACAGCAGCAATAACTGGTATTGCATCTCTCAACTTTTGAGTAAGAGCTACACGAACTGTCATCACAGATGCCGCCGGTCCACTCAGCCGAACCTTAACAATGTAGTCGTTAATCTGAACAAGCTCCAGTTCTCCACCACCGGCGCCTACCAAGTATGGTCTAATCTCTCCAAGAAGCTGACATTTTCGAAAATATTAGATTATTTTGGAAATGCTAAGAAATTATTGGAAATAGATCAGTAGAGGCCATGTGTCTTGTACCTTTTCAATATTTTCCTCATTTAACTGCAGACCAGTCTCAGAGTCAAGAATCTGCTCTACTGCCATTATTTCAGGGATTTTGTCCCGAAGACGAGTTTCAATTCCCATTTTAAGTGTCATTGTTGAACTTGGACAAGATCCACATGCTCCTTGAAGCTTAAGAACTACAACTAGGCCATCGATCTCGTGTAGTACCACATTCCCTCCATCTGCCATTAGGCCTGGCCTGACTAAATCTAGAACCTTCTCAACATTTTCTTCGGTAAGTGGAAGAACACAAGTTGGTGATACCACAACACCTTCAGTATCAACAAACAAAATCAAGAAACAGGATTATAGGAAAATTATAACACAAATCCATTTAGTATAACAACATATTACTACCACATAACAAGGTTAGAAGTTGAATTGCTGAAACGAGACCGTAGTAAGATGGGTCAAGAGAAGAAATAGTATAAGTCAGTCATTCATTTATTGGATTCTGAAAATTAAGCTACAAAGGTGATAATCGGTAGAGGTAGTTGTTTCAGTCGAAAAAAAGGACAAAGTCAGCTACCTCTAAATTTACACAAGCAATAAAAACATAATTGGATGAATCTGCACCAGTCACCTGCATTTTTTCTTCTTCGTCCGGTTCGATTGAGTCCAAGGAAGCGTCTAACATGAAATTGACCTCTTAGAAAAGAACTTTGCTTTGACGAAAATGGACTGCCTTGTGAACCACAGCGCTAGAAGAGATAATGACAAAAACATTATGTCAGGGAAAATGAATAAAATTTCTCCAGATAAACACAATTTAACAGTGTAATCAAAGTACAAAATTGTGGAAAGGAGGTAAATAATGTACCAAAAATATGTCCATTGGATATATATGTTCCTTTAAGAGTACAGAATTCTAGCCTCCTTGATTAACGTAGGCCAGGAAAATTTACATATGCAAGTATTGAAAATCATAAATTGTGTTTAGAACTAAGGTATATACTATCCTAAGATAGGGTAAATACAACATTGCTCCTATTACGAGTATACAAGATATGTTGCCAAAATTGAGCGGTAATACCTTTTGAAAGGAAGTGGAGGCAGGAGACAACCGTTCTGATGAATAGTTAGCTGATGATGACGCCGTGGGTTTGAGACCTGGCGTTTGCGTTGAAATTGCAAACATTATGTACTCAAAATCACCACCTGTGAGGGGTCATGTTTCTTGAGTATATATCTGGAGTAAATGGCAGTAACTGAGTTAGAGCTAGAACTTGCCAAGGAGGAAATCACCTAGTTTTAAACAAGCAATAGTTAATTTCTCCTTCAATCACTCTTCATTAATTCTTATAAAGAATCTCAAGTGGGAGATAGATTATTTAACACCCTTCATTTTCTGCCATGCACCCCAATACAGTGCCCACAAGTAAAATAGATTTTCTGAAATCCTAGCCCCAAATGATGTTACTTCTGCACCAGCACACCACTTTTCACCCCAACAAAATACTCCCTTCTTCATTGGACACTCCAAAGTGTTTGACATAATTCCAGTAATAGTATTACCCAAAATATCTTTGCAATATTCAAATTCATATCACTCAAAAATGACACACTTCCTTATTTTGAAAGTAACAACATGTTTGACATCATCCCTTTAATAATAACTTTCAACGCTTTAAAAATTCAAACTCATTTTGTTATATCAAATTTCACAATTAGAAAACAGGATTCTCCCAGCAACTACCTTTTAAATACTTATTTTTAGATATATTTATCACTACTATAACAGATAAATCAAATTAATATTTTCAACTATGTGCAGTTCATATAAAAAAGTATAGGACGAGTATAATTCAATATTCCCTATCGAACACCATTCCTACTATGTGCAGCAGTGTTGTTTCCAGTGAGCTAACACGAGCTGATTTCTCAGAGGGTCACACAACCAGCGACGGAGCCAGGAATTTCACTTAGGGGTTCAAATATATAAAGAAGTAAATACACGAAGAAGCCGAGGTTTCGGATGAACCCCTAGAGGCTACCCATCTCCGCCCTGCACACAGCTAATAGTTATTATTTCAGAAAGGCTTTATTTGTTAAAGAAAATTAGAATTAAGAAGAAAGGTGAGTTTCTGAGATAATAATTATTGGTTGATTGATCATATGAATAATCAACCCGAGCTAACGCAGGTACTTAAAAGAATCTATTTTAAACTCTCTTATCTAAAATCCTTACAACCCCACAGTTCCAAGCTATATAGAGGAGAAACTATGAAGCAATTACACAAGAAGAATAAAAATTCGGGTAAGAGTAGGTACCTGGTAAATGATGATTCAATAGAAATGTGGAACAAAATTTAAGAAGTGATGGAGTTTGGAGTCTTTATTTGACTAAATTCGTAGATGGTCATTGTAAGGTAAGGTAGTTATTTAAAGGGAATGGATATGGTTTGGACACGTACGGTTTCAAATTTTCACTTACCATTTGTTGATCTGTCTTTCCACCTTCACTTCTTTTCTTGTATTCTTCTGTTTTTTTTGTTTTTTTTTTTTTTTTTTTTTTCAGAGTTTTCATTTGGACAATGAGTTGATTGAGATTTTTTTTTTTTTTTAAAAAAAAGGGTAAATAGCAGTTTTGGTCCCAGTTTTATTACTAAATTCTAATCTTAGTCCTTACATTATTTTACTAAGCCCATTTGATTACTAAGCCCATTTGACCTTCAATTAAAGCAAACGTATAATTTTAGTCCTTCAAGCTAATTGAGATTAACTTTTCATGTTGCAATTACCAAAATGACCATCTCACACCTTATATTTTTGCAAAAAAAAAAAAAAAAAAAAAAAACCTTCAAGCTAACCTTTGAGATTAACTTTTTTTCATACGTTGAAATGGCCAGCAAGACACAAGTTCCATTGTTACCTCTCTCATTGCACTTTTCTTATATCCGAACCGAAAATTTACAAAACCCGAATTAAATGAAAAGATGGGAATTAAACACTCGAGAACAATTAAGAAATGGATTGAGACTAGAGATAGAAAATGAATTCTTATTTCACGATGTCAAACACATGTATTACACGTTTAGGGAATAGATCTATATAGCCGAAATGGCCATAAGACACAAGTTCCATTTTGACTAGGCGCGTGTTGCCCAAGCACCTGTGCTTTTATGTTCGGTTCGGGTTTCAAAATTATCGGTTTTAAATTATTGGTTATCGGTTTGTAGATATGTTAAACCGTTAAAGAACCGTTAAAATATCGATTAATGGGTTATCGGTTAATCGGTTATTGTTGTTATCGGTTCGGTTATCGGGTTAATTAAGATTTCACACAACAAAAATGGCTTAAACCTGGAACGCTTTGGTCAAATCATTATACTTTCTATTGCTCCCAAATAAACTCGGGATGACAACCAAAGAAGCATTTGATCCAAACAGATATTACTCGTAATGGAACAATTAAGAATTAGATCGAGGAAGTACCGAGAGAATACTTCTTCCACCTCAGATAGATCAAATAATCATACGGATCTCTATTTTCTTTTGTTTTAAAAACTTTGAACATTGATATTACATACATCTCCTAATATTGAATCAAGCAAGATACTTAAATGATAATATATATGAAAGTAATTAATTAAATTATTAGGCGGTTATCGGGTAACCCGTTAACAAAAATGGCCAACCCGCGACCCGAACCAATAAGCCAATAACCCAAAAACATCAATCAACCGATAATCCATTAACCCGTCCATTAACCCAATAACTCAATAATCGGTTCGAGTTATTGGTTTAACCGTTAACACGCACAATTTCCGTAACTAATTTTCCCACGCGCCTGTGTTAACTACTTCTAACTAATTTCTGGACACTAATCAATTAACTAACTAATTATCTATCTAATCAATTCACATTATTCAGCTAATCAATTACAATTAAAAGGGAATTATCATTGAGCTCATAACAATACCCTCTCCTTCAGGCATCCTTGTCCTCAAGGATTAAAATAAGGGAACTTTTTGGTGAAATCGTGTAGTTCCTCCCATGTATTGTCCTCCGGAGCAGAGTTCAACCATTTAACTAAGACTTGAGTGATAGCCTTCCCTCTTCGTTGAGCCAATCTCCTGTCAAGAATAGCCTATATCAAAAGATCTCTCGCTTCCGTGAACTTTTTGGTGAAATCAGCTTCCCTTGTGCAAACTTCTATCCACCTTCCCATGGTAGCAAGGGGGGTGGTGTTTGACCATATACAGCTTCATAAGGGGTCATGTTAATAGAGGAGTGATGGGAGGTGTTATACCATTTAAGGCCTAAGACTTTTGGGTTTGTCAAAAGTCATGCATCTTAAATAGCACTCCAAACACCTATTCACAACTTCGCTTTTCCCATCGCCTTTCGAGCACAATCTCCCGTGTACAAGAATAGAACTCTTGTTTAAGTCTATGTAATATCAAAAGATCTCGAAAATGCAAGAATAACTTCTTGTTCAATGTCACGGCCATGACGGTACCCGGAGCTAACCACCGACCTTATTCTATTACCCATCTCGTTCATTCATTAATCTTATGCTTATAAGTGAGAACCATTTTTGTTTCGAAACACAAGTACCTTTTATGTACATAAGCCCTTGGCTATCAAAATAATACATATATACAATGGGAACCGTGAGACCACACTACTCCACACATGCAAACTTACTAGAGTACTAGATATCCACCATACCCAAAACGTATATATACACAAAAGGATTCAAGCTATACAGTGCTAATAGCTCCTACGAGTCCGGGGGGTGAACACGGCGTCCAAAGAAAAGGACGTCGCACGAACATTGTATATAAGGCATGAATGAAATGTATGGTAATAAGATATAAGATGGGAGATATAACCTGCTTAACCTTTAAGAGTAAATGCATTTTATACATATCTCATATATCATCATAGTACATATATCATCATATCGCATATACCATCATCGTTAACCCGCGTCCGGGTAACCATCATACGCCGCCCACTAGTGGTGTCATGCCCGGCCCTCTAGGTTTGTCAAAAGTGATGGGCACGGTGGTGTTATCGGCGATAGGCCCGGCCATCTAGGCACGGTGTAATCATATCATCATGTACTCATCATAAACTTATCAATCATACATTTGTTAGAACACGCAAAGAGAGTTTAAAGACAATCTATACTACATCGGGGTTCACTCAATTTTGGAGTGATCATAAACATATCTCACCTTGAAGGAGACTAACACTATAAGGTGAGTGTACACAAGGAACAACATCAATAGAACAATACTTAGGATCATTAACCTCATGGACATCACATCTCACTTTAGGATTCTTTAGACTTAAACATCATCATTATTCGTGTTTCTCCTTTCTCGATACTTACATAACTCTTTATAGTCATAGACTCATCATTTTCTACATAGGAAAGTCATGGAAAAATAGGAATATTCATGCCATAGGAGTTATGCCTTAGAAGGAAAGGACTAGCCTTACATACCTTTTCGTTTAGCTATTCTATCTCGATCGTTCTCCTTCAAGACGTTTCTACCTTAGAGTTCGTATTCATTAGTTAATCGATCACATGAACATGCTCCACTAAAGCTAGAGAAAATTAGGGCAGCATTTTCTTTGTTTATACAACTTTCCTCATATCATATCAACTCCCAAATGTCTATAATAACATTCATCTTCATTCATCTACATTATCCACATTTCACACTTTCACTTCAATTCATCCATAATCATGGTTATAATATACTATTACATTTACTCACAATATAATGTGTATCCCATGTCCTTAGAATCATTTATAGCATAATTATAATCACAACTTATAAAGAATCATGACTCATCCCAAGTACTCAAAAAATGCCACTATTCTCACATTCAGACTCATTTTTTATCTCCTTCTACAATCCAAGCCTTTCAACCCCTCAATACCTTAAACAACATGGAATGATCATAAAACTTACCTTAGATAGTGTGGGAATGAGCCTTGAGTGGAAATACTTCACTTGGGCCAACGATGGGGATTTCTTGCCTTGGATGAACTCCAATGAGTTTCTTACACTTGATTTTCTTGGTTTGATGAAGTTGATCATAAATTTCTCTTGAGTTCTTGTGGAAGAAGGATGGAGAGCTTTCTAGATTGTTCTTGAAGTGTGAAGTGAGAAAATAAAATAAATTGAATGAGGTTGGTCCCTTATACTCCCTCCGTTTCGAATACGAACCCGCACGACATTTAAGAAAGAGGGAAGACTTTTGAAACTTGTGGTTCAAAATAAGCTTTGAAAATTTGTGTGGCTGTAAATCATTCATAAAGAATTTGTTTCCAAATTAGGAAAGAGGTCATTCATTTTGGCACGGGCTAAAAAGGAAATAGGTTCAAACAAATTGAAACAGAGGGAGTATTAATTTTAGAAGCTGTCTCGACTCAATTCTACGGACCAACATATGGTCCGTATCTTTTATATGGACCGTATGTCTGGCCGTATCTTTGGTCCAGTGGAAGTCCTATTTTGGGCAGAACGTACGGCCTAACAACGACCATGTTTTACGCCGTATGACGTATAATACCCGGCTTTTCCGAACTCTTTCTCGTCGACTCGTTTGATCTCCAATCCTTATGGAACCTTCTTAACACTTGTTTAACACTTCATTAACAATCTAAAGGACATTATAACTCTTCTCCAAGACATCCTTAAGTCATCATTAATTCGGTACTCGTAAATCTTATCCGTCACATAACGTATACCTTGCTTTTCTTGGCAACTTTCTCCTCTCACCTCAAATATCTTTGAAATCGAGGTGTAATACTCAAAGTAGCATCAGAACCAACCATTATCTTGCCCTTCCTGCTTAACACACCATCAGAACACTAGTAGTAAGGTTTGTGAGGTGCATTAGATTGTATATCTTGAATCAGCTTCTGAAGTTTGGGATCCTGATACCAAGATTGTTTAACCTCATCCTTTAAAGGAAATTGCACAACTGAGATGCTGAACAATTAAACCTCTTCAGACTGAACCTCTTTATACTGCATCGACAAGGCATCTGCAGCAACATTCTCCTTGCCTTTCTTATACATGATAGAGTAGTCATAACCAAGTAGCTTGATCAACCATTTATGTTGGCTTGGTATGGAAATTATTTGCTCAAGTAATTGAGACTATGGTTTTCAGTCTTGATAGTAAAGTGCTTACCAAGAAAATAAAAGAATCAATGCCAACAACTCCCTTTCATAGACATAAAGTACCATGTTCTTGCTAGACAGTCCGTTGCTAAAGTAAGCAATTGGTTTATGGTCTTGTGCAAGTACGACACCAATACCTTGACCTGATGCATCAGTTTCAACTGTAAATTATTTAGAGAAATCAGGAAGAGCAAGTACAGGTTCAGATGTGAGTGCTAATTTAAGCTTCTCAAAAGCTGTTGTGGCCTCCTGATTCCAGTGGAAACTGCCTTTTTAAGCAAATCATGTAAGGGCCTAGCAATGACTCCATATCCTTGAATGAACCTCTTATAATAGCCAGTCAACCCCAAGAATCCTCTAAGTCCTTTTAATGTTTTTGGTTCAGGCCATTATGACACAACATCTATTTTATGCTGATCCATTGCTACTACTCCTTTAAAGATCATATGACCTAAGTAGTCAATCTTGAGCACCCCTAAAGTCACATTTGCTTTTTTTCACAAATAAAACATTACTTCTTAGTATTTTGAAGGTTTCTTCTAGATGCAACAAATGATCAGGCCAAGTAGAACTATAGATGAGTATATCATCAAAAAACACAAGAATGAATTTTTTAAGCTATGGATGGAAAATTTGGTTCATCAGGCTTTGAACGGTGGATAGGGCTTTTGTAAGTCCAAAAGGCATGACTAAGAATTCATAGTGGCCATGGTGTGTTCTAAAAGCTGTTTTACGGATATCAGGCTCAAACATTCTGATCTGGTGATAACCAGATATGAGGTCAAGTTTTGAAAAGAATCTAGCTCCATGTAACTCATCCAACAATTCTTCAATAATTGGTATTGGAAGTTTGTCCTTTATTGTGAAGTTGTTCAACTCTCTATAGTCTACACACATCCTCCATGATCCATCTTTCTTCTTCACCATGACAATAGGTGAAGAATAAGGGCTAGTACTGTTTCTAATTACTCCAGAACTTATCATTTCATCGATTATTTTTTCAATTTCATTCTTTTGTATATCAGGATATCTATAAGGTCTTATATTGATTGGAGAAGTACCTTCCTTAAGGATGATCTTATGGTCATGCCCTCTAGAAGGAGGCAGCTCAGTTGGAGTTTCATAAAAGTCTAAGTACTTGCCCAAAACATTTGCCAAATCCTGCTTCTATGCTTCTGCAGCATCTTCACCTTCCATGGTACATAGACTGATTCCATCTCCTTGTCCTTCCTCAATAAGCATTCCTACTGAGATCATGCAAAGAACAGCAGGTTGAGCGAGCAGCTTATGCATTTGCCCAGTTGGAATCATTTTAGCTGCAGGTGGTTTGTGCTCATCTGAGTGATATCTTCCTTCCATTTATGAAGAATTCCATCTTGAGTTTCCTGAAGTTCCACATAATATCCCCTAATGTGATCAACCACAGCATTCCAAGTACTATATTGCAACCTCCAATGGGTAGTATTAGCATATCAGACTCAAAACAGACACCTTGCATCTTCCATTCTACTTTTTTGCACACATATGAACTTGGAGCTTTACTACCATCAACTATGGACATATTAAAAGGGTTTATAGCTGTCAAAGTGCACCCCAACCTCTTAGCAGTGTTGTAGTCTAGGAAGGTATGAGTACTTCTAGTGTCAACCAAGACCTTAATAGCCTTGCCCCTTACAGACATTGTCACTCTCATAGTTCTAAAATCATGAGTGCCAGCTATGGCATGCATGGATACATGAGGTAGAATAGCACCCTCAGAATTTGTTTCTAATCCTTGAGCCATTACAGCCAATAAGTCTCCTGGATCCATCATCATCTCATCTCCTACTTCAGCTGGTTCTTCATAGTCCTCTACTTCTATTGAGAACAACTTTCCTTTCTTCTTACATATATGGCCAAATGATTACTTCTTATCACAGTTGTAACACAGACCTTTACTCCTTCTTTCTTCCATCTCAGCAGGGGTAAGTAGTTTTGGATTTCTCTGAAAACTAATTATTAGTGCCATGAGTAGCAGTGCTTATTGTTCTAGGAACATGGATTGGTTTAGAGGAGTTATATGGTTTAGAATAAGGTTGGTTATTAGTTGAAAAGATAGTGCAAATCTAGTGGTATTTCTGGAGTTTGATAGATTGAAATTGGGAAGAAAACTTGTTGTTGGATTTCTAATGTTTGTTCTTGGATTCTTGCCAAGATAATGGCCTTAGCCAAGCTTCTTGGACTTAACATGTTAACTATCATCCCAATTTCAGGTTTCAACTCCCTCACAAAACAACTAACCGCATATTCTTCAGAAAGATCAACTCTAGTAAGCAATTCATCAAAGATATCAACATACTCTTGAACATAACTTACTTGCCTTAAATCTTTAAAGTCACCCATGGGATCATCAAAAAGTTCAATTCCGAATCTGGAGTACAAGCATTTGATGTATTCTCCTCATCTTGGCCAGTCTCTTGTTAACCTTTGTTTCAAATAGGCTTGGTGTGATGCCTTGCTTTCCAACTTACAAGAGGCAATCTTCACCTCTGAATCATCAAAGATCTCACTTACTTCAAAGAATTGCTCACATTTGTATAGCCACTCCTTCAACTTAGTGCCATCAAAACTTGGGAATTCTATCTGGTATCTGTGATTTGTGAATTGATCTCTGATCCTATCTTGTCCTCTATACCCAGCCTAATTGACTGCGACATGAGGTCTTCTATTTGCTCTATTGTTGTCTCCATCCTGTTCTCCATTCTCCTCTAATTCAACTTGAACCGGAGCATTCATATTTCCTACTAGCAACCTCTTGATTTCCTCCATTGCTTATGCCATCTTAACATCCACAGCTTGTTGCATTTCTGCAACTGAACTGACAACTCCCTACATTATCCCCTTCAAAGAGTCAACTTCTCTTCTTAGTTCTTACATACGAGTGTTATGATTTCCTATTTCACAAATCAGAAGATCGAGGCTTTGATACTAATGATATGAACTGGAAATTTACACTGTTTGGACTGAATTGAATGATCCTAAAGATGGGAATTAATCCCTTCTTGAACAGATTCACTCGAGAACAATTAAGAAATGGATTGAGACTAGAGATAGAAAATGAATTCTTATTTCATTGATGTTAAACACATGTATTACACAATGAGGGAATTGATATATATAGCTAAACTAGGCGGCAAATGCAGTTTCAATCGAGTAACTAATTTTTGGACTAGCCGCGTGTGGCCGAAGAGCCTATAACTAAATTTCCCATGCGCCTGTGTTAACTACTTCTAACTAATTTCTGGACACCAATCAATTAACTAACTAATTATGCAGCTAATCAATTCACATTATTCAGCTAATCAATTACAATTAAAAGGGAATTATAATTGAGCTCATAACACAGTAGTGTTGGATTTCAATATATTATATATATGACACTATGTTTAACATGATTAGTATGATTAAATTTGGTTTAAATAACAGAAAAATAAAAAAAGGAGACAAAACAAAACAAATGTTGGAAGGGCAACAACGACACATGCGACTTCTATTCAGCATAAGCCTGTCAAGTGGGCCGGGCCGGGCCATATAAATGCGGGTCACATGGGGCCGGGCCAGGCCATAGTTAGTGGGCCGGGTTGGGGGCCGGGTTGGAGGAGGGAAAGGGGTGTCCGGCCCAGCCCCTACCCGAGTAGGGGTACATAGTGGGCTAAGTGGGCCGGGCTGGATTTTAATTATTTTTTTTAAAAAAATTCTAATACTAAAATTTATTAAGTTTGATACTTTAAAAATTCCGGATATTATGGATGATTTGAGCTCCATTATGAACTAAAAAAAATGTGTTCCACGGTTCCGAAGCAAATTTCCCATAATCTTTTAGTTTCACATAGGAAATTTCCATTTTTACATATAAGAGATACGAAAAGTCATTTTTTATATTTAATTTGTAAGTGAAGATAAGTGATCATTTCCTCGATGTAAAATGCAAGTGTTACGAATGAAGAATGAAGACTGCAATCGTCCTATAGAGTAGGGCTGCTTATCGGGCGGATTATTACGCTTAACGGTTCAGTTTAGCGGTTATCGGCTTAATCCGCTAGTGGGCGTGTATCGGCTAAATCTATTAATCCGCTAGTGGGCGTGTATCGGCTAAATCTAAAGGACAAGAAAAATTAAAATCACAACATGTTGTCCAACTTCCACCGACGAAATCAAAATCACAACTTCTAGTTTGCACAACTGCTTTATACGAGAATCGGGCACAAATGATATAAATCTAGCTCTTACTGCAAATTGAGAAAAATGTGGATTGAGGATTTAGAAGTTGAACAGTTGGCAAAGTTTCTTTAAAGTGATAAACATAATCCAGTCACTAGTAACATGCCTATTATAATTGTTGAAACTACTGCCTCAAAAGCATTACTGCCAAAATTCAAAATCTGTTCGAAACAAAGAGGTAATTGAGATAAATAAGGCAATGACTTTAGCTTTAGGGGTTTCAAAGGATACTTTATATACCTGGGACTAAAATTATAAATATGATAATTCTTAACGGGTTAACGGTTTACCCGATAAGGAAATTGAGTAATCCGTCTCCGTTCCGATAAACCGTTAAGTATAAAATTTTAATCCGTTCACCAACCGTTAATCCGATAACCTAATACCAATAAGCCAATTTTGCGGTTGGTTTATCGGTTACGGATCGGTTTTGAACAGCCCTAATATAGAGATATGTTTAAATTATAGAAAGCTAATGTCAACTAATCGTGCATAACTCAAAGTCAAGAGTTATCTTGATCAAAAGTTAATAATTAAGCTCAAACTTTAGAAGATAGAACAAGGAAAATCTCAAAATTTTGAATTTGAAAAGTAGTAATATTCCTTTAGATTACGAATTCGCTGATATTTGAAGAAAAAAATAGTATTTAAAATTAAATTAAAAAAGGTATTTAGAAAAAGTAGAAATTTATTATAGCTGAAATTTTATAAGTAAAAAACTTGAAAAAAGCTTAAGACTGTTTTTTAAACTACAAATTTCATATTTCAAGTTTAAAATTCACCTGAAATAATGACTCAATTAGATAACAAGACTTGTACAAAGTAATTTTAAAATATTTTTTCAAATACTAATTTTTAAAATACCAATAAATGTCCAAACGCCTACTACTCCTTTTCAAATTCACACTTGAAAATTTCCCCGAATTTTCCTCTATCTTGTGAAGTTTGAGCTTATTAACATTTGGTCAAGAGCTTCCTTGACTTAAGCTAATGCACGATAATTTTATATTAATTTTCTTATAGTAAGTTTCTATAATTTGAACATACACATTTTCAATGAAGTTTCCAAAAGCAAACGCCTCCTCAACTCACTTGTCAAGGTACCAGACTAAACAAATTACTTCCACACACATATTATTTAAGAAAAAATGAAGCATGAACGTATATGCTTATACAAATTATATAAGGTAAGTAATTAAAATCATAAATTATAAGGAAATAGAAGCATATCCACCGATGGCTGGAAGAATCTTTACACAATCACTGTGGTTTGATAAGCTTTAATAAGTCAATTACCTACCAACTTTATATAAGGTCAATTACCTACCAACTTTATATAAGGTTATTTACACTCTTCTAAATTAACAATCATATGTAATTTGTTAAGATCACATGTATTTTGCTAGAATTTAAGTTATATACATTGACAAATGATAATATAAGGTAATTTTACATTATTCCTATTGTTTAAAACCTTTTCCCTTTTATTCTTAAAAGCTTGTGAAATGTTTATATTAGAGGAAATGATAAAAATGGTCCTTTCTGTTTGAGAATAAGTTCAAATAGTTCCTCAAGTATGTGCTGAATAATTTTGATCATTTAAGTTTGCTAAAACTTATTCGTAATTTTTAATCGGTCAAATATTTATGAATTCTATTTGTTAGATTTGAGAGGAACTATGAAAAAGAAAAAGAAATATAGCAAGAACTCACATTTAGAGGTATAATTTTTTATAGTTTCTACTAATTCTGATTTATTTCTAGAATCTGGTGTAACTTTTAAGGGTGTAATTTATGCTATTTTATATAGCTTCTCAGTATTTGGTGTAATTTTTGTGTTGCATATTTTAAAAATTTGATGAGACTTTCTTGATGTTTATGGTTAAAAAAAATATTCTATTGTTTCCGTCAAATCTAACGAATATAAATTGTTAAATATTTGATGGAGACTAAAATCAAACTCAAAGGACGAAAACTATTCAGTACATACTTAAAAAACTATTCTGAATCTATTCTTAAACACAGGAGCCATTTTTATCATCTCCTCAATTATGTTAAGTTTTGTATTAGAGGGATTTTGTTAAACATCAGGTCAAACAACAATATACACCATATTATTAAAAGGGGAAATAATAATCTATGAGCCCGTTTGGATTGGCTTATAAGTTGGTCAAACCAGTTTATAAGCCATTTTTAATTTATTTGGGGTGTTTGATAAAATAGAAAACAGCTTAAATTAAGTTAAAAAGTGCTTAAAATAAGCTAAATCAAGAAGTTGCTTAACTCCAACTTATTATTTTATTGTTTTGCTTAAAAGCCATTTGGTTTGACCAACAACTTTACCCTTTTATTCCTTATATTTTCTGTGTATTCCAATACTACTCTTGCTTCTAAAATCCCTTTAAGCACGTTTATCCAAACACGTAACTGCTTATTTGTAAAATAACTTTCAGCACTTAAAAGGTACTTTAAGCACTTATGCTTAAAAATCACTTTTTTTCAGTTAATCCAAACGGGCTCTATGTCTATTTGGAGAAAATATTTACCCTAAATGGCTCATATTTCTAATATTACCCGAAATATCCCTTTTATATATTATTATACACTTTGACACAAGGTTTTATACATTGTCTACGATAAGCGTATAATGTTGTATATCGTGTGTATAAACACTGTTGCAAAAAAAAAAAAAGTTGGCTATGCAAATGTAATTAAAATATGGCTACGTGGATGTAATATTTTATGCTAGATTGTATATTATTGAAATTATCTCATATTAAAATCCTTAAAAATAAAGGTCAAAATTACATATACCACTAGAATACAAGTAGTCAACTGTAATTTTACAAAACTTTAGCCTTAATTTAGTGAAAGGTAACATAAGAAGATTCCTGATCCTGAGTCCTGACAGACAGCAAAGCGTTGAATCCCAATGGGATTACAATTGCCTTAAATTCCTTCTTACAATTGGTCCCTTTTATTATCCTCTCTTTTCACACTTCACCAAATATCCTTTGCTCTCCACTAAATCTCTGGTAAAAATTTGATCTTCTCTTGTATTTTCTACACTTTTTGGTTCTCAAAGTTTGTAACTTTTTTGTGTTTTTACTTTTTTACTCTGTTGGGTTCTCAAAGATTGTAGCTTTATTGTGTTTGCTTGCCAAAGATTGTAATTTTTTGTGTTTTATGTGCCCAAAATTGTAATTTTTTGCTTTTTTTTAGTTGCTAAAGATTCTAGCTTTTTTCTATTGGTTGTAGAAGATTCAAGTTTATTATCCTGTTTTCAAATTCTCAAAAAAACTTTTTTCTCTCTACCCCATTAAAATCTTGCAAACCCCACAATTCCCAACACTTTTTAGTCTTTTGGGTTTTCAAAGATTGTAATTATATTGTGTTTGGTTGCCAAAGATTGTAATTTTTTGTGTTTTATTTGCCAAAAATGGTAACTTTTTCTTGTTTTGATTGCTAAATATTCTATTGGTTGTTGTTCATGTTTATCACCAGAAATCCTTTTCTCTCCACCCATTAAATTAAAATTTTGTAAACCCAATCAGTTCCCAGCACCAATCTCTTGTATAAAAAAAATGATCTTTTCTTCTATTATTATCTTTTGGGTTTTCAAAGATTATAGCTTTATCTTGTTTGGTTGCGAAAGATTGTAGAATTTGCTAAAAATGGTAACTTTTCTTGTTTTGGTTGCTAAAGATTCTAGTTTTTTTTTTCTATGGTTGCCAAAGATTGTAATTTTATTGTGTTTGGTTGCCAAAGATTGTAATTTTACTGTGTTTGGTTGCCAAAGATGGGAGCGGATCTACATGGAGCCCAAGAGGTTTATCCCAACCCTCTTCTTCAGAAAATGACACTACATATATAGGATCAAATTTTGTTTTATGTGTATCATATATTATAAAGGTTGAACCCCTTTAACCCAAACCAAAAGCTTAGGTTAGTGGTAAAGGGGTTCAAATTTTCATAGAGTACCCAGGTTCAAGTCTCGCTGACAACAACTTCTTTGATTTTTTGAATCCTGCCTCCGCCACTAGCCAAAGATTGTAATTTTATTGTGTTTGGTTGCCAAAGATTGTAATTTTTTTGTGTTTGGTTGCCAAAGAATGTAATTTTCTTGTGTTTGGTTGCTAAATTTTGCGATGTAATTGTGGTTGTTTGCCAAAAATTGTAATTTTATGTTTTATTTGCCAAAAATTGCATTTTTTTTTCTTGTTTTGGTTGCTAAAGATTTTAACTTTTTTTCTATTGGTTGTTGAAGATTCAAGTATTTTTGTTTCAAGAATGGGAAGTAACGGAAACAGTTGGGCGGATCAATGGGGCAGTCAAAACGACGTCGTTGATGAAGATTATGGGAGCAAGGGAAAAAACAGTGGCGGAAAGAAGATGGAAAAGGTGACGGCGGTAGCATCGACGAGTTTCAACAAGGCGAAATCTGTGGCAGTTGTGGGTGCTGACAAGGCAAAATCTGCAGCGGTTGTGGGTGCAAAGAAGGTGAAGAGTGGAACTTCTTTTGGGTTTAAATGGATTAAGGATAAGTGCCAAAAAGGAAACTCCACAAAGTGACGAGGGGAAGGGAAGATGAAGAATTTTGTATTTTGTTAGTTGAATCAAAGGTTACATATGTACACAGAACATAATTGATTGTTTTTGATGAATGAAACCTTTTGAAAATAGTCCTCTATCTTTAGACTTTAACTTCAAATAGTCCTATATCTTTCGTGAATGTTAATCTTTTGTATTTTAGTATCCCCTCCGTTTATTTTTAATGTGAAGAACCTCTCATGTCCCAAACTTAAACTTTCTTGCTTTTTTTAAGATATACCTTTTTATTGTTTCTTCTCCATTCAATAATTCCTAAAATAAAAATCCCATATCATAATGTTATGTGGAGGCTGACAAGGCTTATTGAAATCTGCAGATTGTGGGTGCAAACAAAGTGTATTTAAAGTTTCAAACTCAAGATATATATTCTTTTTGGTTTAAATGGATTAAGGAAAAGTATTCAAAATGGAAACTCTTTTTCCATAATATGAGATTCTTTTTATATTTTTGAGAAAGATTACCAATACGAAAGTAGATCAAGAAAAGAAGGGGAAGATGTTTTATATATTCGATTTTTGTATTTGAGATTTTTATTTTAGGAAGTTGAATGGAGAAGAAACAAATAAACAGGTTAATATGTAGAGAAGATCAAGAGCGGAGGTTTTTTGATGAGAGGTTCTCTCCGTTAAAAATCTAACGGAAGTTTGGGTTGGAACTAAAAGTATACCACTTTGTTAAAAATTAATTTGTCCATATTTGAGACTATTTTCCCTAAATTTTAAAGATATTGTACTATTTTGGGCCTTTTCTCGAAACCTTTTCGTGAATGTTAATTTGTATTTTGTATCCCCTCCGTTTACTTTTAGTGTGTGGAAAGTCAAACTACATTAACTTTAATCAGTATTTTAAGATATACCTTTTTATTGGGCCCGGTTGTGGAGGCTGACAAGGCGAAATCTGCAGCAGTTGTGGGTGCAAAGAAAGTGAAGTGGTACTTCTTTTGGGTTTAAATGGATTAAGGAAAAGTGTCAAAATGGAAACTCTATGAAGTGGTACTTCTTTTGGGTTTAAATGGATTAAGGAAAAGTGTCAAAATGGAAACTCTACAAAGTGATTCGAAGGAAAAAAGTAGATGAGGGGAAGGGAAGATGAACGATTTTTGTATTTCGTTAGTTGAATCAAAGGCTACATATATGTACACAGATCAGAGTGTTTTTGATGAACGAAATCTGTTTTTTTTTTTCGCGATTATTAATTTGTATGTACACTCGGTCATATTGTTTTGATAAACTATATATTTGACCAAAATCTTAAGATATATTTTTTTATGTGTGAATGATTGTTGCAAAGAAATTTGTATTTTGGGTTTAAATGGATCAAGGAAAACTGCCAAAAAGAAAACTCTACAAAGTGATTTGAGGAAAACAAAATAGATGAGGGGAAGGGAAGATGAAGGATTTTGTATTTTGTTAGTTGAATGAAAGGCTACATATATGTACACTGATCATATTGTTTTGATGAATGAAATTTGTTACCTTTTGTGTGAATGTTTATTTGTATTTTGTACTCCTTATGTTCACTTTTACAATTACACTTCGAAGGCAATATTTTAAAAATCTACATCAATTGTGGGTGCAAAGAAGGTAAAGAGTAGAACTTCTTTTGGGTTTAAATGGATCAAGGAAAAGTTCCAAAAAGGAAAATGTTGGACCCCGTAGATGAAAATTTTAACTCCGTCAATGCATTCAGGCGATGTGTATAATTAAAAGAGGTGTATACATTATGTGGTTAACTTATCTACAAAGAGATTTGAGGAGGAAAAAAAAAAAACAGAAAATAGATGAGGGGAAGGGAAGATGAAGGATTTTGTATTTTATTATTTGAATTAAAGGCTACATATATGTACTTTACACGTATCATAATAAGATTATTTTTGATGAATGAAATCTGCTACCTTTATCGAGACTATTTGTATTTTTTTCTCTTTGTGAGTGTTCATTCTCTTCTTGTTGCTGTTCAGTTAATTCTTTTGCGATTACAATTATTTTGCGATTGCCCAGGTAATATGTACTACTATTATAATCTTCTAGGAAATAAAATCTCTTGGCCTTTTACAATTTGAGTACAAGAAAATGTCTTTTTCAAATCTCTTATGTGTTTTTTTTTTCAAATCTTTTATGTGTAAAAAATGAAGATCTCTTGTAAAAAGGTCATAAAACTAAAAAAAGTTTATAAAGGGCCAAAAATTCATTTCTCCCGTGAATAAAGTAGATGATACGTCGTAAAAAGATTGAACCAAGGAAAGGCCTTTATAAAGGCCCAAAAAATTCATGAAATTCAATCCCCGATTAATCTTCTTAGATCTATTTTTAGAAGTTTGAAGAACCTTGAAAAATTAGATAACATTAAATGACATTAATCTATAATTTTCAACTCTCTAAGTGAATAAAGTGGATGATATGTCGCTTTTCCAACTACTCTAATAAAAAGATTGAACACCTCTTCTTCATGATCATCATTTGGACGAACTCATCACCAATGTGTTTGGATCCTCAAGGTGACTCCTGCATTTGCTTGTTCCCGGTCAAATCCACTTCTGTGTTTTGAGTCCTTCCTTATTTTTCAAGATTTATCTTGGTGAGATTCGCCATTTTTCAAGAATTTGTAACTTTGCACATTGTAAGTTTAAACGTTAGAGCAACAAAACAATATCAAAATTATCTTTAACCCCACAGTGGACGCCAAACTGTTTAGCTTAAAAATAGAGGGAACAATTAAATTTATTTAGGGGTTTAAAGGATATGTGATTCGTTTTGTAAACGAAGATGAAATAAATAAATAACCGGAGTGGGCATTATATTGAGCAAATAAAATGACTGAAACAAATAATAATTGAGTGATTAAGCCTGGGCTTGATTTATCTTCGGAGTAAAGTCCTTTGATGAGCTTTATTCGGTGTGACGATATACAACAGTATTTCGGAGCAAAAAGAACGACTAAAAAAAGTAAATTTATGTAGCTAGAGCTTGAAAAAGTAGAGTATAGACTATTGTATTCGATTCCTCTTTTTCAACATTTTCCATCTCCTTTTTATAGTACAAATAACTCTCTTCTTAAGCTATGATTACATTCTGATTAATAGCAATAAAGGCTAATAATTATGGTTTAATCTTTGAATCGTAACGTCCGAGAGACGTACATGTGGTCATACAACGTTACCCTTTCATTAATGACCCGGTGCCACTGCTTTTGATAGATTGGCTCTGGTCACCGCCGGAGTTCTTCATCTCGATTAAATGAGTCAACTCATATCGTTGCATCTACTCCTGCCAAGTGTTCCAATACTACTTTGCCACATGTTAGGTTATATTTTGGCATGTGTGCAGATAGTCCCCCCACTCTCTGGTACGATAAAGTGAAACTGGAGAGTGGAATTGAAAATCCACCGGATACATCACTTAATGGCGGGAAAAATGAATTGACTCCTCAATTCATTCGAAAAATAACTGCCAACTTTAAAGTTAATGCAACTGTTGCGAATCGCCGGCGACTCTTCAATCAACACGATTGACATAAAGCTGCCATTCGTTGGAAGTTGTGTCCTTTTGAATGCCAAACATTCCATCTTCCCCGCTTGTATTATAAATAAGGCAAGAAATCAGCCACCAAACTCAATCAAATCCTCTACATTCTTAAGTAAAACTTTTTCTTTTTTCAAAAGAACTTCCTTCTTCACTCAAATCTTTCCTGTCTTCACCAATATTTCAACCATGCCTTCTCCTACTGACAATCCTTCGCCTGGATGCCGTTCTAGAAAAGCTTTAGTTTCTCCTTCAAATCAAGAGATTGATCTAAATTCTCTTGTCGTCGATATTCTTCTTGCCGGGTTCAAATATCATGATGAATTTAGTGTTGTCGGTCATTAATTGAGTCTTTTATCAGTGCTGATATTATCCCCAAAGTTTGTGAAGATTGCAATTTTACTCCCGAAATTGCAATAGCTGCCGTTAATGATGGGATCAAGATGAACCATCACTCAGATGGTTTTTTAACGGTTTATACTTACCCTTTCACGATAGGCTTCAGTCTTCTCATTCCCCAAACAATTGAAGATTTTTGTCACCGGTATCGTGTCTGCGTCAGATAAGTTGCTCCTCAAATCTGGCGCATTGTCTATTGTATTCAATTTTTGGCTGATCAAGCCGGAGTTCCTTTCACCCTTGATCATATGATGCACTTATATGCTTCTCCGATTTTTCGGGGAGGGTTAGTTAACCTGTACCCCCGGGGAAAGCGCAACCTGGTTAACCCGGAGGATGATTTTGACCGTGGTTGGCTCTATAGGTTCATCATGACCCAACTAGTCATCTCTACCGATTTGAGCTAGAGCCCTTCCCGAGGCTTGGAATCCCACTCGTGAGTCCTTATTATGTTTTTTTCTTTTCCTTCATTTTCTTTTTGAATAATATTGTCATACTTCGTACTTCTTTCTTCAGTGGTTCCCGTTGAGCCCGAGCTTATAGTAGGGATTTTCAAATGGGTGGTAGCATTATGGCATGCTTCTTCCAATTTGATTTGCTCCTGGAGGAACATAACGTTTGATTAGTAGAGAGGGAAGAACTACGATGAGATGAACTTTCCCTATCTCCTTTTCCTTTAGTTTAGTCTCTCCTTTCCTTTTTAAATACTTTTGCAATTTCATATCTTCCAGTTCAAAAACCTATTTCTCGGAGAGTCCATACACAGAAACTTGCCTTGTCAAATATTGTAAACACTGCTTCTTCCAACCGGAAACGCAAACCAAAAGATGCCTTCGTTTCTCCGGTGGGCATTGGTTCCAGGATACGCAGTCGTCGCTTGCTCATGGAATCTTGGAGCAAGATTTAGCAAGATGCCACTCCTGGGGTAGTTCTTATAGATGATGATGAAGAGACGCAAACCGGTGCTACCTCGAGTCCATTGCCTGGTGATTCTAACAAAGCATCCGAAGAAGTCAAGACCCCTCCTGTCAATCAACGTCCAAAAAGTCCTACTCCTCCGGTCAGTGAGCAGGGACCCCGGGTTTATCTCTTCGCCCAAGCCTCCAGTTGCTATCCTAGAAGCCTCTTTGGCACACCTCGCCAATCTGTTTCTTCATGTACCTATCTCATCACTTCTTCCGATCTTTTTTTAAGCTGCATCTCTAGTATCTTCGATTAACCACTTTGCAATTTATCTTTTCAAGTTTCATGTTACCGTTTACTTCCGCCGAGCTTGCACGTACATTTGCTCCTTCCAAATAGGTGATTAAGCTTCAGGAAGATAATGACCATCTTCGAGTAGAAGAGAGAGGGTTGCAAAGATCCGGACTCGATTCCCCTTCAAAGCTTCCGAGAATGCGTTTGAAAGACGCGGCGCATTCACAATGGGATCGGGAAAACTCTTTACAAACTATGACTTTCTCTTAGCGGGATTTGAACAAAGGTGCGCATCTTGAAGATGATTTAAACAACCTCAGGGACCAGCTTCTCAGTGTTGAAGTTTCCTGTGATCATTTGAGGGCCCGGTGTCGAAAATTGTGACTCCGTCGTGATCTGGCCATTCTTGAAACTAGGAGGAATATTCTCGAAGAACAAAGAGCTCCTGATTTTGATCTCTCAATGGCGCTTCTTGAAGTAATAATTGATTTGGAAGCTGCAGAAATGGCTCTCGAGGACATCCAGGATCTTGAGGCAGATGAACCGGGAAGTGAAGACTCCGGATTCCTTCGGCCGCAGGGATTTCCCTGGACATATAGCCCATGTACTTGTTCTGAATAACCACAATTTCATTTCTTTTTCCTCTTTGAACTCCTGATGATCCTTTTGTTATTTTCGCTTCTTCGGCTTCTCAAGAGAAAGACCGGATTCAAACTATCGGACAACAACCAAAGAAGAGAACATTTAAGAAGTTCAGTTACAGAATTCAAGAAGTTCAGTTACAGAGGAGCAGATCTCCATGCTCTTCTCAATATGTCAACAGATGAGCTTGTTAAGCTATATAGGAGTAGATCTTGATGCTCTTCTCGACATGTCTACTGATGAGCTTGTTAAGCTTTTCCCTGCTAGTCCTTGTAGAAGGTTCAAGAGAGGTTTAAAGAAGAAGCAAACCACAGACTTAATCTTGTTTAAGAAGTTCTTTGTAGAATTAGGCCCCGTTTGAAAACATGGTTTCAAACCATGTATGGACATGCAATTTGAATATTTTAAGTTGTATTTTCTCTTATAGACATAAAAACCCCACAAATTGTGAAAACTATCAAAACATTCTCAATTCTTATACAATCTTACCAAACGAGTAAGTCATAGTTCATAATAAAATTAGTATAATCGTAATAGAAGACCTTTCTAAAAATACAACATCAATTAATCAAACTTTAGTTCAATAAAACGAAAATTTAACATGAATAGTAATGTAACTACTCTTTAATATAATCCTCCCACATAAATTAAAGGTTGGTAGAAGTTAATGAGATTGGTAAATGATTGATAGGGGTAATTGTTAAAAATATCTACCAACTTATGAGATTTTTTTTTTTTTTTTTTTTTATAAAATATAAACTTATGGGTTAAATTTTATATTAAAAAAGTTGAAACCATGGTTTCAAACCCCAAATCATGCCTTTTTGGATGATTTGGGGTTTGCAACCATGAGTGAAAACGCATGTCCAAACGCTGGTTTGGGGTCATGGTTTGAAAACGCATGGCTAAACGCCTACTTAATATCATTTTGAGATTGTCTTACCATAGTCACATAGGAAGAATTTTTCATTCTTATTCCGAGGATAATAGATGTTTTAAAGTAGCAACAACTTTTGCACTTATCACCGGTGTTCCGATAGCATTTAAGGGATGACTTGTTTCTAGATAAACTAGCATGATTTTTGTTATGTTTTCTATAATTTCGAGGATTTATTATTCTAATGCAACATAAATCAAAACTTAATGTAAGTGTTTCTTATTCGAATGCGTCATTTTCCGAAAGTGTTTCTTCATCGCTTTTACTTCTTCAATAATTCTTCCTGAAGCCCTTATTTTATTGGACTCCAAAATAACTTTGTTGCTTATATGGGATGAACTGTTTATCATTTTTTCAAAGTTCATCTCGATAATCTTAGACTCAATTGAGTACGAGCATGGTATTTTCAAGATTAGAAACCCAAGAATTTGTTAAAGAACTTGATTTAATTGGGTTTTTTTGCACAAGTTTTTTCGAATTTGTTTTTCGTGAGTTTTTTTTTTTAACATTCATTTATGATTTTACTGACCTGGAATAAACCATCCGGTTCAGTTTCGTTTGAATAAGGCCTTACAACTATGCTAATCAATCAGACGTCTCCGATTCATTTGGGCATTATTTGCTTTGAATGCAAACTAATCACTTCATATATTACTCGGAAATGATTAACCACTCAGTCAATGTTTTTGGCTAAAAATGGTTTATTTAATCATCACAATTCTTTATTTTTCTGCTATGAATCTAGCAATTCGAAACAACAAATTTATTAGTAAATTTATGGCAATTCATATATTGGCTTTGCTTCTGGTACATAGTCCCCAGTTCTGACAATAATTGTCCTAAAAACACTTGTTTACACAAATCTTGAGTCAAATAAAACTTTTCTGTAGCCATTCTCCGCGGAGACTTTTCTTAGAATTTTTGTCAAACTAAACCTTTCGATCATCATCCGGAGTAACACACTTGTTGCTACGTCGTTAAAAACCTTGTCGGAAAAACCCTTCTTCGCCTTTTTAGGGATAAAAACCGGTTAAAGGAAAAAAGAGTGCGCACATGGTTCTCTTAGATATCCAAATCATATTATGTTCTTCCTTTGCTTACGGGGCCCATCTTTCACCGTTCTAATTGTGAAGTGCTCCAGAATTGGCCCTTTGATCCTATTTTTCCTCTAGGCTTCATCTTTTGCTGCGCTATGTCCCTGGGTCAACTTCTTTTGTTCCGGCAACATAAAGAATTTTATTATAAAATAGTTCGTTTTTATCTTATGCTTACCTCCATGCGATTTTGGCCCAAGGACTTTTTTTTTTTTGGAACCTTAAAGGTTTCTCTGCCAGTCATTCCATTCAATAAAGCTTCTTGCCGGAACATGAAATACTCCCTTTGAATTTGGAAATTCCAAACGCTTGCATGAAGCCGATAAAATGATGTTTGAGTCTTGAATCCATGACTTCCCTAATATAGCCTTGAAACCCTCATCATCATCGATTACTCAAAATTCTACCTTTCCTTCTCCACCTACGGTGGCTGACACTAATTCCACAACCCTGGACTGAAATAAGGTAACAACTCCTCGCTCAGACAACTCCATGTCTCCCATTTCAATTAATTGTTCAACAACATCCCACTAAATAAGATTCCTTATACTTCTCGGTGTTACCGCCATTCCTAAGATCACAATACCATTGATTAACGCCCGAAATCGCCAAATCATTTGGGCGAGGCAAAATATTCTGAATGTTTTTATCCTTTGCAACTTCCTCGTTTAACTTAGTATTTTCCTGTTTGAGCACTTCTATCCTCACTACTGAAAGTACCCTTTCTGGCAAAGGTTCTCCCTCATCCGAACCTAATTAATCAAAACAATCAATATTTCTTAACAAAAATCTACAAATTCTAAGCCTGAGCTCAGGGAACAACCTAGCGCCCAGGTGTAACTTCTTTTCTGATTTCCGTTCCGAAGGGGCAACTTGCTCCTTCTCTGATATTACTCTAGATTGTCCGGCCCTATCAATTATCATATTGATTATATGCCGATGCTCAATTTGAAGTTCTTACTTAACCGCATCCTTGTGCTTTCCGTAATTATTCTTAGCCCTATCACTTAAGAATTCTCTTAAGTAGCCATCGTTTAATAGCTGAGAAGCTGCGTCCCAGAGGTGTCGACAATCAACCGTTCGATGGCCATGAGTCCTATGATAATCACAAAATAGATCCATATCCCTCTGGCTTGGGTCCGTCCTCGTCGGCCTAGGTCACTTTACGCCATCGATTTTATTTATCGCCGCAATCAGCTCTACTAGATCAATGTTAAAATTATATTCTGACAGCCTCGGGTACTCAATTTTGTTCATGATCGAGTCAGTTGCCACCTTAGGCTGCAATCCGCGTCTGTTCTGACCAGATTTACCCTTTCTATCTGGAACCAGTCAGTCTCTCATAGTGTCCGCCCCGACTTTGTTCTTTTCTAGACCGAGACCTTTCCTGTTGACCATACAGTTGATATATGTCCTTTCCAATCTTGAAATCAGAATCAATGATTCTTCTTGGTCTGTTATAACTCCGATTTCTACCGGTTGAACCAACTGCCAAACTCAGCTGATCACCCTCCAACCGAATTTTTGACTCGTACCTATTATGAACATCTACATAAGTTATGGCAGGAAACTGCAATAGGTTTTCCTTTAATTTTGATGAAGCACTTGAAATTTTTAGGTTTAACCCTTTAGTAAAAGTCTCTGCCGCCCATTCATCCGGAATAGCGGGAAGCAGCATTCGTTCCTTCTGAAATCGGATAACGAATTCTCTGAGCAATTCATCATCTCCCTGGGCGATTTTAAATATATCCACCTTCCTTGTTGACACCTTTTTCGTCCCAACATGTGCTTTGATGAAGGCATCCATAAGCATTTCTAAAGAGTGAATAGAATGCTCCAGAAGCAATGAATACCAAGTCATTGCTCCTTTGGATAGAGTTTCACGAATTTATTGAGCGAAACCGATTCAATTTCATCTAGTTGCATATCGACTTCCCTTAAAAGCACATGTATATGAGGTCACGTGCTCCTGAGGATCTATAGTTCCATTGTACGTGGGTAAGTTCGGCATCTTAAATCTTTTTGGAATGAGTTTAGGAGCCGCGCTTGGGGGGTACGGCAACTGCAAGTATCTTTTTGAATCTGGTCCCTTTAACACTGGCTGGACTCTTGGGATCTGATCTATCCGGAATTAAACGCCTTAAATTCCTTTTCTCTTTTATCCAACCGGCTATTTAATTCTTTTTCATTTTTCTCTAGCCGGTTGGAAAGAGCTTCTAGATACCGCATTACTTCGGGTGCTTCCCCATTGTCACGAGCTGCAAAATTGCCTTCTTCTCGCTGCGCATCCATATTAGGTTGACCAACTCCAGTATTATTTTTCCCTGCCTTCAAATCCAGAATGTCTTTCTTTACATTTTTTCCAACAACTCCAATATTTTAGCCGTTACGGATGCTTTTACCAACCACCTCTTCTTCATGATCATCATTTGGAATGAACTCATCATCAGTGTGTTTGGACCTCTGGCCGACTCCATCTACTCGTTCCCAGTCAAATCGGCTTCTGTGTTTTGAGTCCTTCCTTGAGTGTTTGCTACATTCAACACTCCATCTGCTTGGTTTCCAGTATTCGTCATTTTGTAAGATTTATCTGGTGACAGAAGAATAAGTATTGTAAGTTGTTAGAGCAACGAAACAATATCAAAATTATCCTTAGTCCCACGGTGTTAAACCCCGTATCTTCAAAGAAGCACTTACCAAATTTGAAACATAAGTACATTGAGTTATGGTTAAGCAAAACCACTTTGGAATGTAAGGAGCAAGCCTTATTAAGTATATTTAATGAGTGAAGGATGTATATAAGGTATACCGGAAGGTTTTATAAGGAAATGAGTGGAAGAAAGGGAGTGGTACGACTTTGGAGAAAGGATGGGTGAAGTTTTGTGTGAAAATTTTGGCCCAACTTGGGGGACGAATATCTCTTAGCTTATGAAGTGTTTTGAACTGAAACAAAAGCCTAAAATGAATTCCGTCAAGTCTAGTTTCCAACGCAACAAACCACTTGTCGATAGGACATCGGAGTAGAGAATTATGGATGTTACAAGTTCGGCTGACAAAGCTGAAACGCGTGCTACAAGAATCGAGGCTTGCTACGAAGACGCTACAGTGACCCCGACCCGAATTTGACCCCTATATAAATGGTAAAATCCCCTTTTTTCACCAGATTCTACCCAGAAATTTCTAGAAATCAGTAGAGAGAGTGAGGGTATAAAAAAGTGCGCAGTTTTCAAGTGGCGGAATATTAGTTTAGGTCCGGATAGCGCGTGGTTGTGATTCTAGTATTGTTGTGCGGTAGATTTTGATGTGGATTCCAAGTGGATATTGAAGATATTGCTATTTCAACAAGAATAAGGTATGAATCTCTCTTTATTAATATTACTTTTGGTTCATTCACGAAGATAGAGTGATTAAATGGTCGTAGAATAGAGTTGTTGGTTAAGAAATTGGACAAACATCGCGTGGGATGTTTTATGAAATATTTTGGTATTGATAGTGATGTTGTTGATGTTGGTCTTTGTCGTAGTTGTTGTTTTGTTGGTATTGTGATTTCGGGCTAAGGATATAAACAGGGGAGATGCTGCCCAAATTTCAATAAATTTTAAGAGAATTTAATTTGAAGGCTTAAGACAAGCATATGATAATGAGCTTAACAATAGTATGAATGGATTTATATGTAGATCACGGGACTACGAATGATCTTATGTAGATTGCAAGATTTAAAGTAAGTTGAAAAAGTCGAGAAGTAAGCTTCCGTGTATGTTAAGGTTACTTTTCTTTTTTTCTAAAGTATGCATGATTCTTTTTCCTACGAACGTATACATGGATTCTATAATATCCTTATTTCCAAAAAGCCCGAAGCTCATGATTCTCAAAGTGCTTATGATGCTAAAGATGGATGTTTCTATGATGGTAACAATGATGATGATTCCATTTCTTAAGATTCCTACTATTGACACCTTTTTGACTATTCGCACAAATGTGTGCTATTCACGAAGATTATACTTGGGTTACCATAACCCTAGTGTAGTTCTCCTCTCTAGTTAAGAGGTAGTATAAGAATAGTTGAGTTATATGAGATGATTGAATGTCAGGAGGTATAATTAGTGGATATGTTGTTTATAGGCTATTATGTTACCTTCGAGTTATCATTATATGTATACGCCTGGCCTATGGGTCATGGAGTTTTCGCCTGGCCTACGGGTCATGGAGTTGTTGCTTGACCGACGGGTCATGGAGATGCGCATACCTGACCTACGGGTCATGGAGTTGATTATACCTGACCGACGGGTCACGGAGTTGATTATACCTGACCGACGGGTCACGGAGTTGTTTATACCTGACCTACGGGTCATGGAGTTGATTATACCTGGCCTATGAGTCACGGAGTTTTATTTATGGAGTTATGTTATCTATGCCTGACCTTCAAGTCACGAAGTTATATCTATAGAGTGATGTTATCTTGCCTCAGATGAGAGGCAACCCAGGGAGAGCACCTCCATATGCTTTCTTAAAATATCCAGAGTATAGTTTGTTATTTCATTTCATTTGTTATCTTGCCTTACATATTCAGTACATTATTCGTACTGACGTCCCTTTCTAGGGGCGCTGCGGTCATGCCCGTAGGTTCAGGTAGCCGGACAGACAATTTAGCTCAGTAGGCCTTCCACTCAGCCGCAGTCAGTGCACTCCACTTGGTCTGGAGCTGCAGTCCCTTTAGTGGTATGCTATTTTGACATGTATAAATGGGTGTGACGGGGCCTTGTCCGTCATCTTTGGCAGCGGCTCATGTTCCCTAGAGGTACGTAGACGCGGTTGTATGTAGTTGGGATATTATGTAGTCATGTTAGCTCTCGCTTTTTGTTGTTCGGCCTACATAGCGGACCTCGTGCTTGCTCGCCTGCGTATATATATTTTGGGCGTGTGTGTGCCTGGGTTCGGGGACGAGACAAACCACATTTGTTTATATATATCCGGATTACGACCTCGCCGGCGTGTTGATATTGTCGGTGTGCGGGTAGTCCTTAGTAGTTTCGATTTAGAGTGGTTCGCCGGGGCCTAGTTTGGCATCGAGTACCGGTCACGCCGCTCCAAATTTGAGGCGTGACACACGGTGGGCGCCAAACTGTTTAACCTAAAAATAGAGGGAACAGTTAAATTTATTTAGGGGTTTAAAGGATACATGATTCGTTTTGTAAACGAAGATGAAATAAATAAATAAATAACAGGAATGGACGTTATATTGAGCAAATAAAATGATTGAAACAAATAATAATTAAGTGATTAAGCCTAGGCTTGATTTATCTTCGGAGTAAAGTCCTTTGATGAGCTTTATTAGGTGTGACGATATACAACAGTCTTTTGGAGCAAAAAGAACGACTAAGAAAAGTAAACTTATGTAGCTAGAGCTTGAAAAAGTAGAGTAAAGACTATTGAATTTGATTCCTCTTTTTCAAGACTCTTCATCTCCTTTTTATAGTACAAATAACTCTCTTCTTAAGCTATGATTACATTATGATTAATAGCAATAAAGGCTAATAATTATGGTTTAATGCTGAATCGTAACGTCTTCTCCGTACACAGCTGGTTATGCAACGTTATCCTTTCATTAATGACCCCGTGCCACTGCTTTTGATAGATTGGCTCCGGTCACCACCAGAGTTCTTCATACCAATTAAGTGAGTCAACTCATATCGTTACATCTTCTCCTGCCAAGTGTTCCAATACTACTTTGCCATGTGTCAAGCTATATTTTGGCATGTATATAATATAAAAGAAACTTTTAATATAACAAAAAATTGTGGTTTAAAATTATCTTAGATTTCAAGCTCAAATTTCAAGCAAGTTTTCATTCGTTTATTAAAATTCCTGATTATGTTACTGGTCACCTCTGTGAATCTTTTGTTGACCGAAGAATGCCCAAGGGTTGTTCTCTTATTTTTGGGGACAAATTTTATTTTCCTTAAATTTGCTTAATCATTTGGTTAAAGTTAGGGATTCAATTTGGTCATTGGAAAATATATGGGGAGAATTTGCAAATAATTATTTTTTAGCTTCTATAATTGTAAAGTAGATGTGTTTTTTTTTTGTGGATATTCAAAAATCACAAAAAAAAAATTAAAAAAAAAATCAGGATAATAACCTGAGTTTACTTGCGAAATTTGGAACTCAGGAATAAGGATTATTTTCCAAAAACATAGTCCAAAAGTGCCAATTGGATACTATTTCTACAAAACATATATTTCGATGTTTGTTTTGTTCAACACGTGTGCCTTCAACAATAGCAATCAAATGGTTTCTGAATCACTAAAAAAAGGATAATTTACTGAAGGTTGAAAGTTGTAATTCGCGGAGGGCTTTAGCCTCTTCTAGCAATTAGTGGAGGCTAAAACCTCTGAGAATTACAACTTTCAACCTCCGCAAATTACCCATTTTTTTTGTAGTGAATGATCCCTCTTTTGACAATTTAAATCAAAGAAATATATCGGATATACGTTTATTGTATGTCATATATATTTCCCTCAGTCCCAATTTAAGTGTGTTAATTTACTTTTTGGTCTGTATCAAAAAGAGTGCATCTTTCTATATTTATTAAGTTGATAATTCAAACATCCTACATGTTTATAATTAATCACAAGATTCAAATAACTTTTTACTACTTTACACATCTTTAATTTAAGACCACATAATTCAGAAGACTCCCTTTATTTCTTAAACTTGTTAAGTTAAACTATGACACTTAAATGTTGGAGCAACGGTTTGTATTGGAAGTCTCCTATTACTTTTAAAGCTCAGAACAGAATTTCTGGTCCTGTTTTCAACGGTTTCCAGAGAAACCTCGCTACAATGGGTACTAATCTTTTGTCTTTCTATTCTTAGGGTGTGTCTTTCTTTTCTTAGGGTGTGTTTGGTATGGAGAAAAATATTTTTTCAATTTTCTCATCTTTTTTTGATTAAAATTGGGGTAGAGCATTTTTCTAGGAAAACAAATTCCTTAGTTTTAAAATGACTTCCGTAGTGAAAGTAGTAGAAAAAACAAATTTCATAGTGCGTTTCCATTAGTTGTCTCCTCCTATCCTCCAACACATCCCATCCCCATCCCACCCTTCATAGCCCCCGCCTACCAGTCCACCACTCTCACACCCTTATCTCTTACCTTAGTGTTTGTCTAGATTATGTACAAACACTTTCGTGACAATATCTTTTGGTTTACTTAGAGCCCGTTTGGATTGGCTTATAAGTTGCTTATAAGTCGTTTTCATTTTTTGAGTGTTTGGGTCAAGAAATTATAAGCCATTTTATGCTAAAATAAGCCCAAAAAAATAATTTGGCCCGTTTGGCTTAGCTTAACTAAAGCAGCTTATAAACTGAAAGCAGCTTATAAGCCAAAAAAAATAAGTTGGGCTACACCAACTAATTTTTTTTGACTTATGTTCGTTTTCGATGTATAAGGCTCGCTTTTTTAAGCCCATCCATACAGGCTCTTAGTACCAAACATTAGAAAAAATAATATTTTCTAGGGAACATTTTGCTTCATACCAAACACACCCTTTCTTTCGATCAATGAATCAAACACACCTCAGTTACAAAGTTAAGTTGGACTATATGGATCTTTAAATATCTGTATGGCTCTATTGAGGCTCATTCATTTTGACATGCAAAAATATCAGTGTAAAAGAGCGTACTCCCTCCGTATTAATTTAAGTGTCTTAGTTTGACTCGACACGAGATTTAAAAAATAAAGAGAGACTTTCGAATCTTGCGGTCCTAAATTAAAAATGTGTGTAATGTACTCAAATGTCTTTTAAATCTTGTGGCTACACACTTACAATGTAGGATGTTTAATTATTAAATATAAGAATAGACACAATTACAGACTAAAAAGAAAAGTAAGATACTTAAATTGAGATGGAGGGAGTATCTTTTTTGGTTTATTGAGTTGTAAATATTTTGGGTTTAATTGAATGTGGAATAAGAGAATCAGAATATTTCTGGCTTACTACATAGATCTGGCAAATATATGAATGTAATGGACCATTGTAGAAGATAATGGATAAAGAAAGTTGATTTAGGTGTAGCCTATTGGCTAATCGATTTCGTTTGCCAATATAAATGGTTTAAAGCTCGTTTGGATGGGCTTAAAAGAACAGCTTATAAGCTAAAAAATAAGTTGGGCTACCCCAACTTATTTTTTGGCTTATAAGTTTTCACTTATAAGTTTGCTTTTTTAAACTAAGCCAAACGGCCAAATTATTTTTTGGGTTTATTTAAGCACAAAATGGCTTATAAGCTTCTTGACCAAACACTCAAAAAAATTTGAAAACGACTTATAAGCTATTTTTAGCAACTTGTAAGCTAAGCCAAACGGGCTCTTAGAGGTCTCTTCTCAACGTACCGAAAATCCCCACTTCTCATTTAAAGTTCTTTTTCTCCTTCTATTTTTCTGGGCAAATAAGTTTGTGCGCTCTAAACTTTCAGCCACTAGTGTAAGTATTTGAAAATGTTGTGAAACCTTGGGGAGCGAACGGGCTAAACGATTTGCACTGTAATCGGTCCGAAACCTCTTTCAAGATAGTGGCTTGCCACGACGCAACGGTGATTTGATAAGTTATTTTCTGAAGTTTACTTGTTATTGATCAATATTGTTCTAACCTTTTACCAACAATATCGTGTTGGCATATTCAAAATAATTAAAGACCAAAAACTTTACTTCTCCAACTTTTTAGTACAGAAAGTCAAACCTCTCTATAATGGAAGCATTTGTCCCGGAAATTTCGTTGCTGCTGTAGTGAGATGTTGTTATGTGTGTATACTGGCATTTAATGTTTAGATCTCATTTACTTGTTATAAACAAAAGTACGAAAGTAATTATTTTCTTTACTTTTATGTTATAAACGAAAACAGTATACTTGTTAATTTTAAAATCTTAACTGATTTTCATATCTCATTAATTAACAATTAAAAGACTAATAAATAATTAATATTTGAGTATGACTGTTATAGAGAAATAATTTTACAAAGAGTGTATCATTGTAATGAATATCACTGTTGTTATAGGTAGAATGTTGTTATATAGAAGTAAAATATAGCATGAAAATTAGTTTCGGAGAAAATCGGGTCGTTATAGTGAAATGATGTTATAACAAATGACAATTATAAAGGGGTTTGACTGTAGCCACAATAGTAAATATTCAACTGAGAGGTGAGTTTACTAATGTACCTTGGAGAGTATTGGTTTGTCATAATGCAGTCTGTCCTAAACACACTTTTATACTCTGGCTGAGTCTACTGGAAAAGTTGATAACCAAGGATATATTGGGTTTTTGGGTTTTCCCGTCTTATGTGGAATTGGATTAATAAAACCCAATCCTAGTTGGACCAGGTCACTTTTGCCCTAAAATCCTCTATATATAGGATCAACTTAGGTCTTATTTTCATAACACAAGAGTGAATTCATACCAGTCATAGAGAGAGAAAAATTGAGAGAGAAAAGGTGATTTTCGGACCAGTGAAAATCAGCCACAGTAGTCCACTTAAAATTGTGTTTTTCGATTCGTTAACCGTTGGATCGTGCTGAAATTTGAAATGGGGGTTCTCAACATCTGGTTCTTGGATTTCAACATTGGATATCGAATTTTGTGGTCTGTAGCTCCATTTTTCGAGTACAAATAATAGCTCATTTTCGGGGGTGATTTCTCTCATTTCTTCACTATTTTTGGTGTTATCTTTTATGTATTGTTGCTTCGTGTTTGGTTTTGATGTTGTAGCTATTTGGAGAACATTGTTGTAACTCTTATTGATTTTAATGGAGCTTTTGTGGGCCGAAGGTCCCGTGGATGTTTCCTCTTCACCTTGAAGGGGTTTTACCACGTAAATTTGGTGTCTCTTGTATTGATTTACTTTTGCTTGCTTTGCTATTTTGTTGTTGGTATAGTTGTTGTCCAGATTTCCATTCGTGTTAGTGTTTATTTTCTTCTCTTGGTTCAAATAGTGTGGGAAGTTATGACTTGGGTATTTCTTCTGCTATTACCTCGTCGTGCAATTTGGTTGTTGCTTATTTCTTCCCAACAAAGTGGTATCAGAGTTTGTGGTTGTATTGGGTTGTGTTGATCGTCTATTTGAATGATGGAGGCAAATCTGAGCAAGATGGTTTGCTTAAATAGCAGTAATTACCATATTTGAAAAAGCAAGATGAAAGATCTTCTCGTTTGTCAAGAAATTACATTTCGTGTTTTTCTAAGAAACCCGAGTCTATTGAAGATGAGGATTGGGATCTTGAGCACTTACAGGTTTGTGGCTATATTAGGCAATGGGTTGAAGATGACGTTCGAAATCATATTGTGAATGAGACAAATGCTAAAAGCTTGTGGGAAAAGCTCGAGACACTTTATGCTTCGAAGATCGACAATAATAAGTTATTCCTACTAAAAAAATTGATGAATATTAGCTACAAAGAGGGCAGTCCTATTTCTGATCATATCAATTATTTTCAGGGTGTCTTTGATTAGCTGTCTGGAATGGGTGTGTTGCTCCCTAACGCACACACAAGTATACGCGGTCGTACAAGTAATATAGGATTTTAAGTCCGTACATCGATCCCCAGAGACTTATAATTAACTATTTATCAAATTAAACTAATGGTAATTATCTAAACAAGAAATAAAATCCAAATTATATTTGTAAACTAATTAAAAATAAAAGAAAACAAATAATGAACTTCAAACAAGAAAGAACAAATTTTTATCGGAGAAGAGATAGATCTAGGGCTATGACCACTAACAATCCAGATGAGTTTTCAAATCGTTCTACCTATGGGTTACTAGTTGACGGGTATATTGTAACTTTATGATATTCTCTCGAACTACTCACAAGCCTGTAGATGCTACTATAACGCCTATATCTCTATGGTCGTCAGAGGTAACAAGAACGCACTTATTTCTCCGTATTCAACTAAGTAGGGGTAAAGGGTATATCTCTATCCTCAGTAGCGAAACGATTAAATCCAACAAACTCTATTTATTCTTATTACGTACGTGAATTCCCTTTCTCAAGTTCAATTCACGCATCACAGATAGTGTTCAATTAGTGATCAAGTAATCAAACAATTAAGCACAAGAATAAATAAGCAACCCAAAAGATGAAAATCTAATAGATACGAACGATGATCAAACGTCAACTTTTATGTTTGTGTCAAAACCCTAGAACTAAAGAGTTTAGCTCCACATAGACATGGAAGAAAAACAACAAATCATCCGAATAAAAATGTCAAAATAAGTATTACAGAGAAGAGAAGGTAAAACCCTGTAACTCCGGCCTCCACGGCGGCTCTAAGCTCTCTCTATGTCTAAAGTTGTGAACTAAGGGTTTCAAGTAATCCCAAGTTTTTTAAAAACTGTGTATAACATGTATTTATAGGGTACCAAAAGGCTTGGGCTTTTTAAAAACCAAATCCAACTCGGACTGGGAAAAATTAACGGGCTCGCGTCACACCCGCTTTGCGGGTGCAACACGGACAGCCAAAACAGATTCAGAGACTGTTTTTCTGGCATCACAGGTGCGATGCACACTGATCGCCTGATCGCTGCTTCAATTGTTGCAGGTACGTTTCTTCCTTTTCCCTTTTTTTTGCTTCTCAATTTCACATTGCCATAGTACTCTTTGCTGTTGTCTTCTAATTGAGCCACATAGATAAACAATAATTTGTTCCATTCTTCATCCAATTATTCAGTCACGATGATGTCTCCCCTATGGTTTTCTCCTTTCTTTTCTTCCGCGTTTTATTTAACTTTTTTTGCTTCAAATCTCTTCATCTTCCATCGCTTTATTCCAAAATAGTAAAAATATAATATTAAGCGCCAAGGAATATAATTTGTACTCAAGAGACAATTAAAAGTATTAAAATGTGAGGCAACAATGGCTAAATATATGCAATTTATGGCCGAACATCACCACCCCACACTTAGACTCTTGCTCGTCCTCGAGTAAGCATTAAAACCACTCTCAATAACAAGCCTATGAATACCACCACTTTGGTTGATACCAATAATTTGGCCCTATAACAACTCAAACCATCAAATATACACTTCCTGATCATCATGCAAGATATACAAGTCAACAACAAACATCAAACTTCTAACCTCCTAACCACATAGACGGGCTCTAACATATCAAACTTGAGCTCGCTCACCCACTCTGTCAAAGAAGCTAACAACATCACCTATCTATCATGAAACAAGTGCCCTCACAGGAAGAAATAGTCCGCACACTCAAATCAAAGAATCGAATGTAATTTAAGAACTTAGCATCAACGCACAACTCTCGCACTCACAAAGAAATTCACATGTATGCACAGAGAACCATAGGCTTGCCCATTATGTACATCTTTACTAATTAAGTGTGCTCGAATAGAATCAAATAGGACTTTAACGGGTTGTAATGTTGGCTAGGGGACGGGTAGGAAAACTATATAATAGTGACTTATGCTTCCCTAAGCACTTTGCACTTTTAGACTTCATCACCCATTATTTCATCTTTTCACTTTATTTTTCAGCCCTCTCTTCACCAATTGTTTCACAAGTATTTCTCATCATATCAAGAATGTTTCAATCATTTTTCAGCAATTTTTTTCATTTTTTTTTCATGTCACATTCTTTCAAAGAGGGCCTTTTCATCACTTTGCATCTATCATTGGTCACCATTTTTTTTTCACTTGACCATCCCTTTTCTTCAGATTTCATAATTATAACACAGTCTATGCTACAATGCTCAAGGAAGCAGGGTGCAAAAACTAGGGATTCAACAAAAAGGATCAAGGCAAAATACGGCTAACAAATGAAAGGCTACAGGCTCAAAGGGCTAACTAGTGACACAATTTCTGAAAAGGCTAAAATTCACAAGACATATCAAAGAAAGCCTATTATCATCTTCTAAACAGAGCAACACTTTTTATTTCGCTTCAATAACATGCAGGGCAAGTTCTAGACTAATATGCAAAGCATGGAATAAATGTAGAAAATCCTCACCACTCATGGCACAAGTCTCAATCAAGATGGATCTATTCTATTCTAGGACAGATAGGATCATGACGAACTACACAATAAGAATAAGCTATATACAGAGTCAGAACCATGAGTTAGGTGTCAGAAAGTCTGTTATCTTTTTTTTTTTTTTTCATTACTCAAGCACTCACAGAAAGCATTACTCAAGCTCAGACCTAAATATGCTAGTATCAACCCAGTCACAACAAGTCTTTCTTCTCTCTCCTTTACTACTCCTAAAAAAAAACTACTCCTAAAAATAAAAAAAATTACCCGGTTCAAAGGCCCCCCTCGGGAAAGAACCGAGGCCATAAGAAAACCCAAGGGGTGGATGATGAATGCCACTAATGAGGGACTTAAGAAGTTACTAAAGAAAATCAAAGAAAATAAAAAATCTTTTTCGAATTTTTTTTTTTTTTTTTAAACTAAGACTCAAAACTAATAATAATAATAATAATAATAATAATAATAATAATAATAATAATAATAATAATAATAATAATAATAATAATAATAATAATAATAATCCTAAGGCATATTAAATCATCATCCTCAAACTTGCTAGGGACGTATTTCCCACCCCACATTTAAAATCATGCAATGCCCTCAAGGCATATAGATGGAAAAATTAAAAACTAGTAAAGCAAGAAATACTCCCCGGGGCCCTCTAGTGGCCAAGCTAGCAAGATGCTCTCATCGTTAAGGGTAGGCACGACCCCACACTTAAGCTCAAACATGCTCCTCGCCCTTTTCAACTTTGGTACTCGACTTCCCCTAATCTCGCAAAACAAAAACAAAACAAAACAAAACAAAACGTGACACTATAAAAATAAAAATCTATAATTATTACACATTGGGTTGCCTCCCAATAAGCGCCTTAGTTAACTTCGTGGCACGACGTGAATCAACTTCACCACTTTTCCCTCCACTTCGAGGATATGAATTGCGCCCCTAATTTTGCATCAAATTTTCTACTCCGCTCCTGGGGCGGCGGTGTGAAAATAAAAGAACCAAGGAATAGGTGTCGCATCTTGCACTTCTTGGCCCTTAAGTGAGGAATGTTATTTTGTCTCTTTGCTTGTGGCAAATTTCAGGATGTAAGGCTCTTGTTCCTCATCTATACACATCTTCACCGGCGTGGAGGGCTCGATTTTCATGTCGCCAACCAAACATAATGTAGAAAAATGTTTAGAATGAGGACCAACACGCCCCCAACTTTAAAACCGCATTATTTCTGACATCCACACTTTTGTACACTTCCTCAACATAGGCATCATCAACAAGGATCTGATCGAATGGTTGGAATTCCTCTATTTTCTCCACAAGTTGGCCAGTATCCACAACAATTGGTGGTTGGGCATCAGGCACCTCAACCTTTTTATTTATTTGAGCTTGCAAATCATAGATGTCTGAACCAAATTGGTCTATCTCTTGTCCGAGCTTTGTTCTTTCTTCCATGAAGTATGTCATGTCACTTGTAATTTCATCAAGATAATCCCCCCATACATCTAATCGTGAGCTCGAACCAATAGCCAAGTATCACTCACAACATCCACTCGTGAAAATCACTTGAGAGACTAGAACAACACTTAGGACACTCTTTCCATCGACCACCACACTGGTTACAAAAGTTCCAGTCATAGAATTTAGAAGGGTCATACATCACATCCCGTATGCGCCAAATTTTAGAACAATTTTTCCATAAGTGTGGTCCTCCACAAAGTGCACAAAAATCATTAAAACATGAATACCCACCATTTGATAAATTTTCGTTCAAAGATGCCATGTCAAGAAGAATACCGTAATATTAAACAAAAAAAAAAAAAAATTGAATAGACAAAAAGAAAAGTCTAGTCTAGATAAACAATTAATTTCTAAGTCCCCAAGCAACGGCCCCAAAAACTTGTTGCTCCCTAACGCACACGCAAGTATACGCGGTCGTACAAGTAATATAGGATTTTTAAGTCCAGACATCGATCCCACAGAGACTTATAATTAACTATTTATCAAATTAAACTAATGGTAATTATCTAAACAAGAAATAAAATCCAAATTATATTTGTAAACTAATTAAAAATAAAAGAAAACAAATAATGAACTTCAAACAAGAAAGAGCAATTTTTTATCGGAGAAGAGATAGATCTAGGGCTATGACCACTAACAATCCAGATGATTTTTCAAATCGTTCTACCTATGGGTTACTAGTTGACGGGTATATTGTAACTTTATGATATTCTCTCGAACTACTCACAAGCCTGTAGATGCTACTATAACGCCTATATTCTATGGTCGTCGAGGTAACAAGAACGCACTTATTTCTCCGTATTCAACTAAGTAGGGTAAAGGGTATATCTCTATCCCCGTAGCGAAACGATTAAATCCAACAAACTCTATTTATTCTTATTACGTACGTGAATTCCCTTTCTCAAGTTCAATTCACGCATCACAGATAGTGTTCAATTAGTGATCAAGTAATCAAACAATTAAGCACAAGAATAAATAAGCAACCCAAAAGATGAAAATCTAATAGATACGAACGACGATCAAACGTCAACTTTTATGTTTGTGTCAAAACCCTAGAACTAAAGAGTTTAGCTCCACATAGACATGGAAGAAAAACAACAAATCATCCGAATAAAAATGTCAAAATAAGTATTACAGAGAAGAGAAGGTAAACCCTCAGAATCACGCCTCCACGCGGCTCTAAGCTCTCTCTATGTCAAAAGTTCTGAACTAAGGGTTTCAAGTAATCCAAAGTCTCCTTAAAAACTGTGTATAACATGTATTTATAGGGTACCAAAAGGCTTGGGCTTTTTAAAAACCAAATCCAACTCGGATTAGGAAAAATTAACGGCTGGCTCACACACACGCTTTGCGGGTGCAACGCGGACAGCCAAAATAGATTCGTAGACCGTTTTTCCGGCATCACAGTGTGCGACACACCGATCGCCCTCGATCGCCGCTTCAATTGTTGCAGGTACGTTTCTTCCTTTTCCCTTTTTTTGCTTCTCAATTTCACATTGCCATAGTACTCTTTGCTGTTGTCTTCTAATTGAGCCACATAGATAAACAATAATTTGTTCCATTCTTCATCCAATTATTCAGTCACGATGATGTCTCCCCTATGGTTTTCTCCTTTCTTTTCTTCTAATTTTTATTTAACTATTTTTGCTTCAAATCTCTTCATCTTCCATCGCTTTATTCCTAAATAGTAAAAATATAATATTAAGCACCAAGCAATATAATTTGTACTCAAGAGACAATTAAAAGTATTAAAATGTGAGGCAACAATGGCTAAATATATGCAATTTATGGCCGAACATCAGGGTGTCAAGTTTGATGAAGAAATACAGGGACTTTGGCTTCTTAATACTCTACCAGACTTTTAGGAAACTCTTCAAGTTTCTTTGGCTAACTCTACTCCCAGTGATGGTGTAACTATGGAATATGCTAAAAGTGGTCTTTCTCGAATGAAGATATGAGAAGAAGATCTCGTTTCGCCTTCTTCAACTTCACACTCCGATGCTTTCGTTATCGAAGACAAGAGAAGTAACTTCAGCAGGTCAAAATGACAGAGGCAAAAGTAGAAGCAAGTCAAGATCCTCTAGGTACAAGAATTTTACATGTGACTATTATCACTTGAAAGGGCACATCAAGAAATATTGCTACAAGTTTAAGAGAGATCAGAAAGCAAAAGAAAGAAGGCGATAATCAAAATCGTGTTGCTGTTGTTGCTGAAAATGATCTTCTTGTTGCTTATGGTAAAAATGATATCAATATTGTTTGTGATGAGTCTACCTGGTTTGTGGATTCAGGTGCCACTTCTTAGGTCACGCCAAAGAAAGAATTATTTTCTTCTTATACTCCTGGTAAAAATTATTTTCTACTTATGCTCCTGGTAATTTTGGAATATTACGAATGGGCAATAATAGTGAGGTTGAGGTATTTGGCATTGGCACAGTTTGCTTAAAAAGTAAGAACGGTTCGAGGTTGGTTCTTAACAATGTCAAGCATACCGTATGTTCGCCTCGAATTTAATTTCATAAGAAAGCTTGACGACGAGGGTTATGATCAAAACCGTTGGTGGTGGCCAAAGGGAAGCTTCTTAGAGGTTCAATGATTATGGCTCGAGGTAACAAGATATCCGACTTGTACTTGTTTCGTGGCTCATTTGTGGTGACTCAAAATTTGGTGGAGAATGATACTTCATCGGTAGTTACGGCATAGAAGGCCGAGTCATATGAGCGAGAAGGAGATTGACAACTTGTAAAATCTAGTAAGAATAAAATCACATCTCGCCATGAGTTGAAAAATGAATAGAATAGGTATGAAAGAGAATGTGTAAAAGTCAAGAAGATGAGTCACTAATTCCCAAATGAGTATCCTACCCGTCCCCGAGCCTACATTACAACACGAGAACAAGTCCTATAGTGACTGCTAACCGAACCATCCGAAAGTGTTAGGCATTGAAATTAAGGGCAAGCATATGGTATCCGCACTTGTAAATCATGAATTTCTTCGGGTGAGCGCGAGTGCTTTCTTTTTCTCATCCATGCTTGTCCCTAAGCCTTATCTTTAAAATGTGTGTGGGACATTCTCTCGATCTAAGTAAGGGCATAATGGTGAATACTCGCACGCATAGATGCTTATGATAATGTGATGTCATTGATTGAAGCGTTATGGTCAATTCTAATAAGTTTTTATAAAAGAAACTTGTTGGGGAATGAGGAAAAGGGAGTTGATTTGGAAATGTGTATTTAGTGATGAGCAAGCAAACACCATTTTAGTCACTTTTACTTTATTTTTAGTATAGTTGTAGTTTTATTTTGTAGTTGTTTTGTCCGACTTTCTTGAGGACAAGCAAAGATCCTAAGTTGGGGTGTTGATGTGCCATGATTTATGGCACATTCGACGCCTTTTTACTATGAATTTTGGTTATTTTCAAGTAAGTCTGGTTCTTGTTAATATATTTTTGTTATGTTTTAGGAAGACGATGGCCCAAAAGCAAAAACAAAGAACAAAAGAAAAATTGGCCAAAAATGAATAATCGACGTCCCGTCGATCAGTCGACGGACCGTCCTTCGGCCGTCGATAAGCTCGATTTTCTAGTGATGGCCTTAGTTGAAGACAACAAAGGACGGAGCCATCACGAAGCGTCGAACTTATCGACACTTCGTCGTTTGTGTCGTCAATCAAGATTTGTCAACAAGAAGAGAGAAAGACGGAATACTCGATGGAGCGTCGAACTGGTCGACGGCACCGTCGAATGGATTACATAACTGAAGAAATAAAGGACGGAGGAATCAACGAATCGTCGAACGATTGACGGTCCGTCGATTTTGCTATCAGGGGCAATTTTGCCGCCGCCGTGCGTTTTTGGAGCCTATTTAAAGAACATTTTAGGTTATTTTTAAGTAAACACGATTTTATGCGCACGTGAACAAAGTTCTATCGTGGGTGAGCATTGATTACTCCACTTTGGAGCTTAGTGAAGACATTAAGATTCCATTTTCCATCATCTTTATCACACTTTGTAAGCTTTGTGTCTCATTTATTGTTTACTACTTTTGAGACCATTATGTGTGAGTAGTTTCTTTAATCAAAGTTGTGGATGTTATGTAATGGGTGTCATGTAACGTGGTGTCTAACATTGTATATGTATATAACGGGTTGTGACGTGTTTTATTATTTCTCATATTCATTGTTAGTTAGTGGTTGGTAAACACTTGCTTATGCAACAAACTCCTAATTTGTTTGGAAAGATAAACTAAAAGGGGGAGTTGAAATAAA
>NC_081349.1:42729598-42852613 GCF_029784015.1 Lycium ferocissimum
TTGGGGATGATTTTTGAGATTAGGGACACCCTTCTTTTTTTGGGGGGGGGAAAACCCCGATGCATCTTGAAGATATATAGTGTGTGTTAAATCTTGTTAAAGTAATTGTGACTTTCATAGTTGTTGCATTTTGAATTTATGGCATGAATTTTGAATGAAAAGGATATTTATGAACTTGAAAATGGATTGACCCCTCCAAAAGTTTATTGTGTATCGTAAGTTGTAATGAATTGACATGTATGATTCTTTTGAGACATCATAGATATTAGAGTGTGTATGAGTTGAGTGTTCGAATCCGCATATGCCACCGTGCGTGTGAGAACTTCTTGTGTTCATTGTTAGCATATGCGGATCTAGAACTTGCCTGGTAGGTTGTGCTATATCGCTTAGGATAGTTGGTTGTGAAGTGATCATAGGTTTTCCTTGTAAATAGTCACATTAACCTTAAAAAGCCCAAAACCCGTTCTATATGAATATCATTAGTTCCCATTTTGAGCCTTTGACTTGTTTTCTTGATTAGTCGTAACAAACCTTTTTCCCGCTTCATGAATTCATTCCATCTTTGCATTCGTTCCCTCCTTGACACTACTAGAGAAAAGAGGCAAATCGCCTAAGCTGGGAGTGGTATATGTGTGAAGTAGAGGCCAAGAGCCTAAAGCTGGGGGATGTGTGAGTTACATAGTCAAGAACTGGATGTGTTACATCCCATAATTTCGTACATTGGGACGTTTTAAAATAAATGCGACAAGTTAAAGACAAGACTATTTTAAGATACGAAGTAGAGACTTTAACTTCCAATTTTGTTTCAAGTCACAAAATGCCCATAAATTTCGTTTTTGGTATAGAAGAACTAATGGAAAGTTGGGATTAAATTAACCATGGTAGATTATTGAGTGGGATTGAAAACTAAATCAGTCCATTAAAATATGCCATGGTTGGCCGTGAGTATAGTGGAGTGATCAAAGAATATTTGACCCAATTTTGAGGACACTTGTTCAAATCATGGAGTGAATATATAAGGCAAAATTCTGATTCATTTTTCACTAACAACTCATTTCAACACATCACAAAGAGAGAAAATATAGTGATAGAGAGGAGTAGCTCTCGGCTACAAGCTAAGCCGAGGAGTGAGGTGTTCCAAAACTGCTCCAAAAATTAGTTTTCCAAGCAATTTAACTCCCTTATAGGTGCATAAAAACATATGCTAGTTGTTAGAAAGAAGCAAGGAGGTATAGCATTTCAATAGGGTTGAAGATTCGGCCAAGGTTGAAGAACAAGTTGTAAGGTAAGAATGATTATTGTTCTTGTGTTAGATGATGATTTGAATGTATAATTCATGCATGTTGTTGGATTGTTGTTGTGGTTGAAGTAGGGGGTGAGCCGTGAGCTTGGTGAAGCCGTGATTGGTTTCATTTTGCATGTATTGTTGGTGAATTAAATGCGTGTCAACATATGTAAATGAATAAAGATTGTAGAAGTTGGTTTATGATGTGCATGTTGGTATTGGACTGTTTTTCCTAAAATTTAGATGGTATTGTGTGTTGTAGGCTTAAATGGAATCATGTTTAATCTTGTACATGTATTGGAAGTGGGTTGAATGTGTTGTGATATGGATAGATGGATGAAAATCATGAAGTTGTAGGAATGGTGTTGAAGCCGTGTAAGGGGACTGTTTTAGGGGAGTTTATGGACTGTTTTGTGCCAAGTTTTGATTGTTGTTGTTATGGACATTGTGGTATATTGTATGCATGTTGAATATGTGAATTGAGGTGTTAAAGAAACGAATCATGTTGAAGTATACATACAGTCCAAAACCTGTGGTACATTTTAAGGTTAGAAGTGAATTAGTGTTTATTGAATATTGAATGTTGTTATGAACATATAGTAAAGTGAAGTGCAATGATTCAGGTTGAAATTGAAATGATTTGTGGGCTATTGTAAGAATAAAAATGATGCTAAAACAGTTCAAAGAATTGTGAAAGTAATGTTATTAAACGTGTTGTTGTCGTTGTAAGTTAAAGCTGGAAAATTGCTAAGTGAAAATGGTATTGTGGTATGTCTTTGTTTGGCGTGAGTTTGGGACTGATTTGAATGATGTGCAAGCTGTCCAAAGTCCCCTAAGTCATGTTAAACAAGTTTGGAGTGATATAAGAAAGAATGATTAGCAATATTAGCTTGTAGCACTAGTTGGTTTGAATGCGAACGAAACGTCGTCTAAATGTTTGAAAGGGATTGTGAGCGTCAGAATGCGTATTAAATTCCTTTGTAGACTAATTGTAGCTCTTGATATCTTGATATATAGGATAAGTGCTATTGGGCAGCAAGTACAAGTTATAATACGACTAAACGCTAAAGGTATGTACGATTATCCATTCTTTCTTTTTGGCATGTCCTAGAAGTAAGTATGATATAAATCCGAGCCTCGGGGTAACTCCACTCTCTAACTCCTAGCTTGACTTTGTGATTGTTATTCGTTCTTAATGTTGAAGCCGTTGGTATAATCGAGTTATGGTCTCGTTATTTATTACATAATTGACTAGTATGTAATGTATAGTTCTTATCCTTAAAAGGAATTGCATAAGCATACTTGACTTGCATAAGTTGTAACATGCTAGGGTGACACTCATGCATGAACCACAAACGTTCCTTAAAATAGTTCGTAAAGGCATATAGGAAGAACTTAATGTGACGATTGTCCTAATGATTGAAAACTATTCAAGTTTACTATTCATTGAGTCTCAAAGATGTTTATATGTATGTGGTTGCTTATTACTGCGCTTACTTACCGCTTATATCCTTCACTGAGTCCCGGACAGGGTACGTTCTCGTGCACGTGATCTATTATATTATTCACCGAGTCCCTCCTGGAGGGGCCGGGACACGTTATATATATATATATACATGATGATGATATGATGATATGATGATATGGAGATGGTGGCCCGGGAGGGCATATATTCCTTATTACCGAGTCCCTTACTAAAGGGTCGGGACACGTATATGTTTATATTTATGATGTTATGATTATAATTACCGAGTCCCCTCACTAGAGGGCCGGGACTACGTTATATATGTTATATACGAAATTATTATGCGGCTTTGATTATAAAACACTATATTGACATTGATATGAACGATACGGATGAAATATGTTCAAAGGTAAGTTTTATGAAACTCTGTTTGTTGCATTGAGTCTATACACCTTGTCTCAAATATGATTCTATGTATTATGTTTCATGCTTTACATACTCGGTACATCTTCCGTACGACCCCGCTTCTTCGGGGCCGCGCGTTTAAATACCACGGTACAGACACTCGTTTCGGAGATCCGCCAGCCTAGGATATCTACTCAGCTATTTCGGAGTGCTCCTTTGTTCCGGAGCCTAGCGTCGTGGTATAGCCTTTTGATATGTATATATGCTGTTGTTCAGGGTACGGCGGGGCCTTGTCCCGTCATATGATGTCGTTGTCACTCTTAGAGTGTCTTGTGGTCACATGTGTGGGTACGTGTGTAGTTGTTGTTTCGTTGTATGGGCATGACTTGTGTTTGGGGCGTACCCGTTTGTAGTGACGACCTTGTAGGCTTGCGTAGATATATATGTTTATTATGGCGGTACATGCGGGAAGGTAGCCTTCTAAACTTATGTTTTGTTGGGACGTTCCCTTATATATATATATATATATATATGACCGACCTTGCGGCTTTGTGCGATAATGCTTGTTAAAGGTTGTAACTCTTCGGGGAGATAGGTAGCTTTGATATGCATACGTCTTGTCTCTATACTTTATTAGTTCATGCTAGTAGTGTATGACTATAGGTAGCAGGTTTATACAAGTGTCCAGCTCGGGCACTAGTCACGGCCTACGTGGTTGGGTCGTGACAAAAGTGGTATCAGAGCGGTTCATCCTCGGAGTGTCCACAGACCGTGTCTAGTAGAGTCTTGTTTATCGATGTGTTGTGCACCACATTTATAAACGAGAAGCTACGAGGACATTTAGGATATTATCTTTCTTTCTTGCTCTAGATCGTGCGATAGAGCTGTATTATTAGGATAATTCCTTCCTAACGGATTGTTATGTTTACAGCGATGCCTCCGAAGAAGGCGACAGCCGCCCAGAAGGGCAAGGCATTAGCGGGGAGACCGGTCGGACCGGAGGACCACTGGGGTACATGCTCGGTCTGGCACGAGGTTAGACTCCCGGTCGGCGAGCTCCCCCACCACCGGGTGGCGGAGGAGCCTAGGCGCCGGCGGATCGAGATCGGTGCCCGCCACCGGCTCACAGGATTCCCGGCCTTTGAGCCTTCGGCTCCCCGGCCCGGGGGCGGAGGATAGAGCTACGAGGGATGCGGTCCGGCTATTGACAGGAATAGTGTCGGGGCAGGCTCGTAGACACGGATTGGAGGTGATTACACGAACAGAGACCGATAGTTTGAGGGTTCGAGATTTCTTGTCATGTAACCCTCCGAAGAGTTCTATGGGTCCAAGGCCGTAGAGGATCCGTAGGATTTTGTCCGACGATGTTGCGCGCGTTGAGGGTAATTAGAGCTACGGGGGCCCGGAGTCGGTGGAGTTAGCATCGTATCGATTGCGTGATGTGGGCACATTGCTTGGTATGAGTCACGGGAATTGTCTAGAGGCGAGGATGCTCCTCTCCGGCCCGTGTGGGATGAGTTCGTGGAAGCCTTTTGGGCCATTTACCCTCCGTAGATAAGGGCGAGCTAGAGTTGACAATTTCTACGGTTGAGACGGGATGGCGGAAGTGTGCGAGATTATAGTCTCGAGTTTGACTCGGCCCCGGCTCGGCCGCGCCTACTGTTAGCCGATATGGCTGACGGTACATCGTTACGTGATGGGGCTGGATCCGTATTTGATTGATGGCTGTATGGCAATGGCATCTCCAACCCGGTAGCTGTGACATCGTTCGAGTGCAAGCATATGCACGAGGAGTTGAGGACCGTGAGGGCGTCGACACGATAGAGAGCATGATAGGGGTCGACGTAAGAGAGTTAGATCGGCCGGGTATACCGGTGGTGTTTCGGGCGGGCGGCCCCGCGGCCAGCATGGTAGATATTCTTACGGCGGCACGGAGGTACACCTCCACGGTCCACCGGTGGGAGGTTTGATAGCACGGGGTATTCGGGGAGCGGTCCAAGCTCCGCTGACTTCGGGGGTTTCGATGTATAGGGATTCGGGCCGGATGAGGCCACTGCCTATGCCGGCTGGCCGTGTAGCAGGCGTCATCCGGGGGTACGTCGTGGTACTGGTGCTTGTTTCTCTTGCGGCCGGTCAAGGGCCATACTATGAGGGAGTATCGATTTAGGAGTAGTACGGGTGGTACGGCCCGGCCCCATTGAATCGGTCGGCGGTTCATCCTCTTCGGTAGCCATGCGCCCTATGGGGCAAGGTATTTCGACACCGGCGGGCCGGGGCGAGAGGCCGTGGCGGAGTTTCCGGTTTTAGCGGTCCTTTGAAACGACATATATGCTTTAGCTAGCGGAACGGATCGGGAGGCGTCGCCAAATGTTTTTCCGGGTATATTATCGATTTTCTCCCGGAATGCGTTATAATGAACTAAAGCGAGTCGACAAACGAAAGAGTTATAGAAAGGGCATAATTAGGTAGGAGACCACGAGGAGGTATTGGGAGTTCGGGGAATCGATTCAACATTCGAGGACGAATGTTCAAAGGGGGGAAGGATGTTACATCCCATAATTTCGTACATTGGGACGTTTTAAAATAAATGCGACAAGTTAAAGACAAGACTATTTTAAGATACGAAGTAGAGACTTTAACTTCCAATTTTGTTTCAAGTCACAAAATACCCATAAATTTCGTTTGGTATAGAAGCACTAATGGAAAGTTGGGGTTAAATTAACCATGGTAGATTATTGAGTGGGATTGAAAAACTAAATCGGTCCATTAAAATATGCCATGGTTGGCGGTGAGTATATAGTGGAGTGGTCAAAGAATATTTGACCCAAATTTTGAGGGGACACTTGTTCAAATCATGGAGTGAATATATAAGGCAAAATTCTGATTCATTTTTCACTAACAACTCATTTCAACACATCACAAAGTTAGAGAAAATATAGTGATAGAGAGGAAGCTCTAGAAGCTACAAGCCAGAGTGAGGTGTTTCCAAAACTGCTCAAAATCAGTTTTCCAAGCAATTTAACTCCCTTATAAGTGCATAAAAACATGTGGTAGTTGTTAGAAAGAAGCAAGGAGGTATAGCATTTCAATAGGGTTGAAGATTCGGCCAAGGTTGAAGAACAAGTTGTAAGGTAAGAATGATTATTGTTCTTGTGTTAGATGATGATTTGAATGTATAATTCATGCATGTTGTTGTTGGATTGTTGTTGTGGTTGAAGTAGGGGTGAGCCGTGAGCTTGGTGAAGCCATGGTTGGTTTCATTTTGCATGTATTGTTGGTGAATTAAATGTGTGTCAACATATGTAAATGAACAAAGATTGTAGAAGTTGGTTTATGATGTGCATGTTGGTATTGGACTGTTTTCCTAAAATTTAGATGAACCGTGTGTTGTAGGCTTAAATGGAATCATGTTTAATCTTCTTGTACATGTATTGGAAGTGGGTTGAATGTGTTGTGATATGGATAGATGGATGAAAATCATGAAGTTATAGGAATGGTGTTGAGCGCATTGTAAGGGAATTTTAGGGAGTTTATGGACTGTTTTGTGCCAAGTTTTGATTGTTGTTGTTATGGACATTGTGGTATATTGTATGCATGTTGAATATGTGAATTGAGGTGTTAAAGAAACGAATCATGTTGAAGTATACAAGGTCCAAAACCGATCGTTTTTAAGGTTAGAAGTGAATTAGTGTTTATTGAATATTGAATGTTGTTATGAACATATAGTAAAAGTGAAGTGCAATGATTCAGGTTGAAATTGAAATGATTTGTGGGCTATTGTAAGAATAAAAATGATGCTAAAACGAGGTTCCAAGAATTGTGAAAGTAATGTTATTAAACGTGTTGTTGTCGTTGTAAGTTAAAGCTCGGAAAATTGCTAAGTGAAAATGGTATTGTGGTATGTCTTTGTTTGGCCGTGAGTTTGGGACTGATTTGAATGATGTGCAAGCTGTCCAAAGTCCCCTAAGTCATGTTAAACAAGTTTGGAGTGATATAAGAAAGAATGATTAGCAATATTAGCTTATAGCACTAGTTGGTTTGAATGCGAACGAAACGTCGTCTAAATGTTTGAAAGGGATTGTGAGCGTCAGAATGCGTATTAAATTCCTTTGTAGACTAATTGTAGCTCTTGATATCTTGATATAGGATAAGTGCTATTGAGGCGTGAATACAAGTTATAATACGACTAAACGCTAAAGGTATGTACAGTTATCCATTCTTTCTTTTTGGCATGTTGTAACACCCCGTAAACTTGAACTAGGTGTGAACATGCAAAAATCTAGTATTAAGATGATATTATGTCGATATGAATCCATTCTTGATGAATTCGGGTGGAAGATGGTCGTTTTGAAGTCAAACCAACTAGTGAAGTTCTTAAGGCCTCTTAAATTATTTAAGTTTTGGTAGGTCTGTCTTCTAGGCTATTTTTATGAAAATGTGTTGCGAATTTGGAAACAATTCCTCAATGAAAGTTGTAGATCTTTGAAATAGATTTCCAACGGTAGGTCTCCCAGCCCAAACGGAGTTACGTACAAGAAGTTATGTCCATTTTACCGAACACTGTGCAGAACCGACACATGCCGCCTTTTCAAGCGCGTGGGGGCGCGTGCGATGGCCCCGCATCGCGGGACAATCGCGCAAGGCTGAGTATTGAGTTGCAGAACATCACGCGATGGTCCCGTATCATTGACCCATAGCGTAACGGGTCGGATTTAGGTCAAAAAGTCGGGTTTACGCGTTTTCAGTTATATTTAAGGTTGGGGTTTATTTCCCCTGCACCCCATTCACGAAAATTTACCCTAAAGTCAATAAGAACAAGTCCCATGCCTTAAGAACCCTAAAAGGTAAGTGTTATCATGATTCTAGGTTGAATTCAAGTCTCTATTCCCTTTCTAACATCAAACCCATGATTCTTAACATGATTTTGTGATCAAAACCTAGGGTTGCAACATAATTCTTTCCAAAGTGATTCAAGCTAGGGTTTGGGTGTTTTTCATTAGAAAAGTGATTTGTTAAACTATGTTTAACAAATTAAGGTATGTCTCCCTTTTAAAACCTTATTTTGAATGTATGTCTCCCTTTTTAAAAACCTTATTTTGAATGTATGTCTCTTCAAAAAAAAAAAATCCTTTTTAACTATAAAGGTGATTTGTATGTCTCTTTTGAACATACTGTTTCTATCGATTTTTACGAACTCTTTGGTTGTGATTTGTATGTCTCTTTTAAAATCACTTTTGAAACCATTGTTGGAAGTATTAATTTTATTGAAGATTCTTTAATGAATGAAAGGAAAAGTAATTCTTCTCATAGTTCTTGAACTCCAATTCATGACTAAATGGTGGTTAATGTGTGTGAGGGGACAAACCCACATTAAACCTAGATTGTAACAAACCCTATATATGTATATGATATTATGAATGTCTTCTCTATAAGAGATGCTTAATAATGAAGGATAACGATTGGTAATGATATTGGAATTCTCTTGATGGATGATTTAACTAGTTACTTGAAAGGTTGTTGACTCTAAAAGTATGTTATTACGAATTGTGGAAATTGAAACTTGTTTAAAGAAGTGAAACGTTTTCAGGACATTCTTTGAAACGATTTATCTTTACGATATGGCATAACGAACCTTAATGGTAAATGGTGATGTGACTACCTTGAGATGAATTGTAATTCGACTTTTATGCTATGAACTCTGTTGGTGTGCTTACGCCTAGCCATTCGGGAGGATGAATGGTCACCGAGGGTCTCATATTCCGGTGTGCTTACGCCTAGCCATTCGGGAGAATGAGTGGTCACCGAGGATCTCATAATCCGGTGTGCTTATGCCTAGCCATTCGGGAGGATGAGTGGTCACCGAGGATCTCATATTCCGGTGTGCTTATGCCTAGCCATTCGGGAGGATGAGTGGTCACCGAGGATCTCATATTCCGGTGTGCTTACGCCTAGCCATTCGGAAGGAGGAGTGGTCACCGAGGATTTCATATTCTGGTGTGTTTATGCCTAGTCATTCGGGAGGATGAGTGGTCACCGAGGATTTTATAATCCGGTGTGGTGCGCTGTGACAAGGGAACCCTATGGTGATCCCCTCGATGTGACCTATGGTGATCCCCTCGATGTGACTTATTCTTGGGCATGTGTATTGGCATATGTGACATTCTTATTCTCTTATGGAATTGTTGATGACTATCTTAATTGATCAATTTGAAAGGCATATTTGAAAGTTGTAACTTTACAAAAGACTTTATAATCGGTTTTGATAATTCTTATTAAGATACACATGCTGAATACTTGTTTTATATTGAGTAATGGTTTTGTAAACTGCTTAACAAATGATATTAAGAATCAAAAAGCGGAATGACTGTTTTTATGTCAACTTCTCAGAACTGATTTCTTTATGTATTATTATATTTTATTTTTATAATATTTGTTGTCCCCAAGACACTCACTGAGTACCCAGTACTCAGGCATACCATTGTTGTTTTTTATGGTATGTTAGGTATCATTGAGGAGCGAGGTTCGTGATACGCCTACGACTTAAGAGAACTTGCTTGCCGAGACTATTCGGTGAGCCCACATGATTGTTCGTGGGGCACCATTCTATCTTTACTCTTCGCCTTTTTGTTTCGGGCTGCGTCCCGATGATTTAGACATTCATCATTATCTTCGAAGCTCCATAGTATACGTTCTGTGGGTAGTTGTTGAGTTATTGATTAACTCTCGGGCACGTTATTACGTTTGACTAAGTATTTGGTGAATAAAGACTTCCGCTAATTTAATTCTTATATGCGTGATTCGTTTACCTTTATTTTATAAAGCTGTTGGAGGCGAATGTTGAACCAGCGGGTTCAAGTGTTATTATTGTATCGTTTAGGTTCTTCCGATGTTGTTCATGACGTCGGATGCTTTAGGGTCACGTCTAGGGTGGGTTTGGGGCGTGACACATGTCCTAGAAGTAAGTATGATATAATCCGAGCTCGGGTAACTCCACTCTAACTCCTAGCTTGACATGTGATTGTTATTCGTTCTTAATGTTGAACCGTTGGTATAATCGAGTTATGGTCTCGTTATTTATTACATAATTGACTAGTATGTAATGTATAGAAGTTCTTATCCTTAAAAGGAATTGCATAAGCATACTTGACTTGCATAAGTTGTAACATGCTAGGGTGACACGTATACATGAACCACGAAACGTTCCTTAAAATAGTTCGTAAAGGCATATAGGAAGAACTTAATGTGACGATTGTCCTAATGATTGAAAGCTATTCAAGTTTACTATTCATTGAGTCTCAAAGATGTTTTATATGTATGTGGTTGCTTATTACTCTGCTCATGCTTACCGCTATATCCTTCACTGAGTCCCGGGCCGTGTACGTTCTCGTGCGCGTATCTATTATATTATTCACCGAGTCCCTCACTGAGGCTGGACACGTTATATATATATACATGATGATGATATAATGATATGATGATATGGAGATGGTGGCCGGAGGGGGCATATATTCCTTATTACCGAGTCCCTTACTAAAGGGCGGGACACGTATATGTTTATATTTATGATGTTATGATTATAATTACCGAGTCCCTCACTGAGGGCCGGACACGTTATATATGTTATATACGGAATGATTATGCGAGCTTTGATTATAAAACACTATATTGACATTGATATGAGAACGATACGGATGAAATATGTTCAAAGGTAAGTTTTATGAAACTCGTTTGTTGCATTGAGTCCTATACACCTTGTCTCAAATATGATTCTATGTATTATGTTTCATGCTTTACATACTCGGTACATCTTCCGTCATCGACCCCCGCTTTCTTCGGGGGGCTGCGTTTCATGCCCGCAGTACATACACTCGTTTCGAGATCACTTGACCTAGGATATCTACTCGGCTATTTCGGAGTGCTCCTTTGTTCCGAGCCAGCGTCGTGGTATAGCCTTTTGATATGTATATATCTTGTTGTTCGGGGGTACGGCGGGGCCTTGTCCCGTCATATGATGTCGTTGTCACTCTTAGAGGTCGTGGTCACATGTGTGTAGTCCGTGTGTAGTTGTTGTTTCGTTGTATGGGCATGACTTGTGTTTGGGGGCGTACCCATTTGTGGTGACGACCTTGCCGGCTTGCGTAGATATATATGTTTATTATGGCAGCTGTGCAGGAAGGTAGCCTTCTCGGCTTATGTTTTGTTGGGACGTTCCCTTATATATATATATATATATATGACAGCCTTGCCGGCTTTTGTGCGATATTAACTGTTAAAGGTTGTAACTCTTCAGGAGATAGGTAGCTTTGATATGCATACGTCTTGTCTCTATACTTATATCGATTCGTTCATGCTAGTAGTGTATGACTATAGGTAGCGAGTTTATACGAGTGTCCGGCTCGGGCCTAGTCACGGCCTACGTGGTTGGGTCGTGACGGGATGTAATAGCGAATCAAATTTGAGAAAAGCGATAATATATATATATATATATATATATATATATATATATATATATATATATATATATATATATATATATATATATATATATACTGTCTCATAAAAAGATTGTAAAGTCTAGTAAGAATAAAATCACATCTTAGTCATGAGTTGAAGAATGAATATAATGGGCGTGAGGTAAGAATGTGTAGTGTCAAGGAGTATGAGTCACTAATTTCCAAATGAGTATCCTACCCGTCCCCGAGCCTACATTACAACCCGAGAAAAAGTCCTATAGTGATCACAACTGAACTATCCGAACGTGTTAGGCATTGAAATTAAGGGCAAGCATATGGTATCTGCACTTGTAAATCATGAACTTCTTTGTGAGCGCGAGTGCTTTCTTTTCTCATCCATCCTTGTCACGACCCAACCGGAGGGCCGCGACGGGCACCCGGTGCTAACCTACCCGGGCACCTCTTAACATACTTTCACATTACATCTAGGTGAGCCACATAGCTAAATCATACTTTTCATTCATTATCATACTAATCCCATTGGGTGACAATTCATTTATATCATCATTAGCAACTATGCCCATATAAATGTACATAAGCCGACGAGGCTAACAAAATAATATCCCAAAAATATAGGTCGACAAGTCCAAACACATCTAACCATATACACATGTCTACGAGCCTCTAAGGAGAGTACATCATATCATATAGGCGGGACAGGACTCCGCTGTGCCCATAAATATGTACACAAAAGAATCTATACCAAAAGCTGTAGCTCCGAATGAAATAGAGCTCCGCTATGTAGTCCCTGAGAAATATAGCTATGGATCAAGTCTGTCTCCCTGGCCACCTGCGAGCATGACGCAGCGTATACAAACAAAAGGACGTCAGTACGAAGAATGTACTAAGTATGTAAGCATGATCAACATCAATATGAAAGATAATAGACAACATATGAAATAGCATAGCATGGGAGATAATAGCATCATCGTCATAACACTTACTTGCTTTTCATAGGGACATTCCATTTCTATTGCGTATCCGTGTACATATATCCATATCCGTATCCGTATATGTATCCGTACTCATTTACCTTTCGTATCCATTTTCGTATTCGTATTCATATTTCCATTCATACTTATATTCATATCATATACATATCATTTACATATCACATACATTGCATATACATAGCCTTTACATAGCATACCCGAAATTGGTTCGGTGTTTCACATACCTGGCCCTACCAAGGCTCAGTGTTATACATACCTGGCCCTACCAAGGCTCAGGGTTATCCGTACCCAACTGCAGTGGTGCGCGCGTAATATACATATATATACATATTTGTTCTACCCGGCCATATGGCTCGGGGTTTCATAGTAGCCATACATAGGCACATATACATATAAGCTCATAAGCATCTTTAGCATCATTACTATCGTCTTTCATTTCATCTATCCCTAGAGGATTACTCGTCGTATAAGGAATCTAGTGCAATCGTAACATATCGAGGATCATGAGCTTAGCAGCTTTTTAGAGATAGAATCATTTGGAGGATATCATGGGCTCATAGAAGAATAAGTATTTGGCCAAAGAACCATGCCTTATGAAAGAAGGGTTAGCCTTACATACCTTTCCGTTCAACTATTCTATCACTTGCACGTTCTTCTTCAATGCTCACGTTTCTACCTTCATTAGAGTACATACTAACATTAGGAAAATCGATAGCTTAGCATACTTGACTAAAGCTAGAGAAAATTGGACAGCATCTCCTTTATTTATACGACTTCCTCCATGTCATATATCAACTCTCAAACATCAATACTAACATTCACAACATCATCACAATAGCCTTTATTCACCTACATTATCCTTACTTCTCAATTCACTTCCAATCATCCATATTCATGGTCATATCACACGATTACGTTCATTCATATACAATGTCGATTCCATGTTCTCAATATCATTTATAACATGATCATAATCATAATGTATCAAGAATCATAACTCAATCCAAACATTTACTCAAAAGTGACACTATTCCCACATTCATGACCCATTTCTATATTCTTTTGCAATCCAAGTGTTTCAACTTTCAAATACCTTAAACATCATGGAAATATCATAAAACTTACCTTAGATGGTGTAGGAATGAACCTTGGGTGCAAACACTTCACTTGAGCAAAACCCTAGTTTCACCTTCACTTGGGTTTCTTGTCTTGGATGAACTTTAATGGGTTTCTTACACTTGATTCACTTAATTTGATGTAGATAATCACTAATATCTCTTGAATTTTTGTGGGAGAAGTGTTCTAGAGAGTTCTAGAGAGAAGGAGTGAAAAATGGAAATGAAATAATGAACTTGGCCCCTTTTTAATAACTTAGAAATCTGATCTGTCGGGAAAATATACGGACACTTATACCATCCGTATAAACTTATACGGTCCGTATAAGTGACCGTGAAATCGACCCTTCAGCCTCTCGTCTCTGTGACCATTATACGGCACATTATATGGTCTATATAAGTGACCGTATAATCCCATCAGTGAGGGACCTTCACTGTGATGGTTCTGCGGTCCATTATACGGACCGTATAATCGACCGTATAACCCATCAGTTCACTGATCTTATTCTCGTCACTTCGTTTGATCTCCAATCCTTATGGAACCTTCTTAACACTTGTTTATCACCTCATTAACAATCTAAGGGACATTATAACTCTTCTCCAAAGCATCGTTAAATCATCATTAACTTGTTACTCGTAATTCTCTTCCGATACTTATTGCATGCCTTGCCTTCTTGGCAACTTTCTCGTCTAACATTGAATGTCTTTGAAATCTTACTTAGGGTCATCAAATGTCATTCCTTACTTATTGCAACACCGTATACTTCGTGTCCTTCGTTAGTCTATTCGTTGTACATCAACGGGGAATTTTTCGAGGTGTAACAATCCTTGTCCCAGTTCCTATCTTAAAATTGTGTGTGGGACATTCTCTGATCTAAGTAAGGGCATAATGGTGAATACTCGCACGCATAGATGCTTCTGATAATGTGATGTCATTGATTGAAGCGTCATGGTCAATTCTAATAAGTTTTTATAAAAGAACCTTGTTGGGGAATGAGGAAAAGGGAGTTGATTTGGAAATGTGCATGCCGGTAGTGATGAGCAAACACCATTTTAGTCACTTTTACTTTATTTTTAGTATAGTTGTAGTTTTATTTTGTAGTTGTTTTGTCTGACTTGCTTGAGGACAAGCAAAGATCCTAAGTTGGGGGTGTTGATGTGCCGCGGATTTGTGGCACATTCGACGTCTTTTTACTATGAATTTTGATTGTTTTCAAGTAAGTCTGGTTCTTATTAATATGTTTTTATTGTGTTTTAGAAAGACGATGGCCCAAAAGCAAAAACAAAGAACAAAAGAAAAATTAGCCAGAAATGAATAATCGACGTCCCGTCGATCAGTCGACGGATCGTGCTTCGAAGCGTCGATAAGCTCGATTTTTCAGTGATGGCCTTAGTTGAAGACAACAAAGGACGGAGCCATCGACGAAGCGTCGAACTGATCGACGTTTCGTCGTTTGTGTCGTTAATCAAGATCTGTCAACAAGAAGAGAGAAAGACGGAATACTCGACGGAGCGTCGAACTGGTCGACGGCACTGTCGAATGGATTACATCACTGAAGAAATAAAGGACGGAGGAATCAACAAATCGTCGAACGATCAACGGTCCGTCGATCTTGCTATCAGGGGCAATTTTGTCGATCCGTCGCCGTGCGTTTTTGGAGCCTATTTAAAGAACATTTAAGGTTATTTTTGGCAGCCAGATTTTATTATGCACGTGAACAAAGTTCCATTGGTGGGTGAGCATTGATTACTCCACTTTTGGAGCTTAGTGAAGACATTAAGATTCCATTTTCCATCATCTTTATCACACTTTGTAAGCTTTATGTCTCATTTATTGCTTACTACTTTTGAGACCATTATGTGTGAGTAGTTTCTTTAATCAAAGTTGTGGACCCAAATGATGGGTGTTATGTAATGGGTGTCTAACATTATGTGTGTATATATATATATATATAATGGGTTGTGATGTGTTTTATTATTTCTCATATTCATTGTTAGTTAGTGGTTGCAAACACTTGCTTATGCACGAACCCTAGTTTGTTTGGAAAGATGAACTAGGGTGTGAGTTGAAATAATATAACAAGGACTCGGGGCGCTAACCCTCGTTTAATAAACTCACTTAGGAATAAGATGAGTTCTACTTGGCATATTTAATCGATCTTACTTGCAACTTTTCTACATTTGGGAAAATCATGAAAAAAAAAATACTTTCTAACTATTGGAAAATATTAGGAAGTGCATTAGAGATTAAGTGCATACACAACCCCGACCCATTAGAAATATATCATATTGATACCCATAGCATAACATCTAATCAATTCTTGGGACACAACTTTGGTTCTTTCAATCCAAACAAATTCCAAATACTTCAAAATAGCAAATACAAACCAAACCTCTCTTCTATAATATTCGGAATAAAATTAAAGTTTCTAGAGACTAGTTACATATATAATTAGTATCTTTTTCTCTCCATATTCCCGTGGGATTCGACTGAACCTTGTTTGGGTTACTATATTTGACAACGTCCGCTTTACCCCAATAATAGGTGTAAATTTAGCGTATCACCGACAATTGAAGATTTTGACAAAGCCGAGGAGGTTGATTCTCGAGTAGTGCGAACTTAGTTGGTGTTGATCTAGTTCCCGTGACTATAGCATCCGAAGAAAATCTTCAAAATGATGAAGCTCAAGTTGATAATGAAGATAATGATCATGTTAAGAATGACCGGCATGATATTGTTGATGCTCCGGTGGAAGATGATGTGGTTGGCGTGACAACCACCGCTATTGATGCTCCAGAGAGTTCTCTCAGAAGATCTATTAGAGAGAAACTACCTTCATCTCATTATCTCCCAATGAGTTTGTACTCTTGACTGACGAGGGAGAACCTGAAAGTTTTGATGAAGCCATGGATAGTGAAGAAAAAGAAAGGTGGTTTGATGTTATGCAAGATAAGATTAAATCATTGCATGATAATCATACATTTGATCTGGTTAAGCTTCCTAGAGACAAAAAAGCTTTGAAAAACAGGTGGGTTTTCAGGGTGAAACATGAAGATGGTAACCCAGTTCCACGGTACAAGGCTAGATTGGTTGTCAAGGGCTTTAATCAGAAAAAAAAGAGTTGATTTTGATGAAATCTTTTCTCCAGTTGTGAAGATGTCATCCATTCGGGTTGTTCTAGGCTTGGGCGCAAGTCTAGATTTAGAGGTTGAACAAATTAATGTTAAAACTGCTTTTCTCATAGTGACTTAGATGAAGAAATTTATATGGAGCAACCGAAGGTTTTGAAGTCAAGGGTAAAAAGAATTACTTGTATGGTTTGAAACAAGCTTCCGGATTGCTGGTACGAAGTTTGGTTCTTTTATGAGTCAAGAGGGCTTCAAGAAGACTTCTTCGCATCATTGTGTTTTTGTGCAAAAATTCTCGATGGTGACTTTATCATTCTATTGCTTTATGTTGATGACATGCTTGTTGTTGGTCGAATGCTTGCGAATTCGAAGTTGAAGCAAGAGTTGAATAAGTCTTTTGCTATGAAAGACTTGGGACCAGCCAAGCGTATTCTTGGCATGCGATTGTTCGTGATGAAAGGCCAAAAATTGTGGTTATCACAAGAGAAGTACATTCGAAAGTACTTCGCAGTTCAACATGGATAAAGCCGAGGTTGTTAAAAAACCTTTAGCTATAAACTTCAAATTGGGCATGAAGCGTTGTCCTTCCGGATGATAAGAAGGAAGGTATGAAGAAAGTTCATTATACTTCAAATTGCCAAAATGATGTATGCGATAATTTGTACAAGACTAGATATTGCTCATGCTATTGGTATTGTTAGCCGTTTTCTTTCTAATCCAGGAAGAGAGCATTGGAATGCTGTGAAGTGGATTATGAGATATCTTTGTGGCACTTTTAGTCTGAGTTTGTGTTTTGGGATAGGGAAGCCTATTCTTTGTGGTTACACTAATTCAGATATGGCCGGTGATGTTGATACTCATAATTCTACTTCGGGCTACTTGATTACTTATGCAGGGGGAGCTGTGTCTTGGCAATCTAGGTTGCAAAAATGTCTTGCTCTATCTACTACAGAAGTTGAGCTTATTGCTGCCGTTGAAGCTTGTAATGAGTTGCTCTGGATGAAGAGATATATGAAGGAACTTGGCTTTACTCAACAGAGGTATGTGCTTTATTGCGACAGTCAAAATGCCATTCATCTTGGAAAAAACTCTACATTTCATGGTAGGTCGAAGCATATTGATGTGAGATACCATTGGATTAAAGATGTGTTGGATTCTAAGTTGCTTGAACTTGAGAAGATTCACACCGATGATAATGGTTCGGATATGTTGACTAAAGATTTGCCAAGATGGAAGTTTGAAGAGTGTTTTATGATCGTCGGGATGGTGGTCTCCTTCACATAGTCGGGAGGGGGAGAATTGTTGGGTTTTTGGGTTTTCCCTTCCTATGTGGAATTGGATTAATAAAACCCAATCCAATTTGGACCAGGTCAATTTTGCCCTAAAATCCTCTATATATAGGATCAACTTAGGTCTTATTTTCATAACACCATAGTGAATTCATACCAGCCATATAGAGAGAAAAATTGAGAGAGAAGAGGTGATTTTCGGACCAGTGAAAATCAGTCACAACAGTCCACTTAAAATTGCGTTTTTCGATTCGTTAACCGTTGGATCATGCTGAAATTTGAACTGGGGGTTCTCAACATCTAGTTCTTCGATTTCAACGGTGAAGATCGGATTTTGTGGTATGTAGCTTCAGTTTTCGAGTACGAACAATAACTCATTTTTGGGGGTGATTTCTCTCATTTCTTCACTAGTTTTGGTGCTATCTTTTATGTATCATTGCTCCGTGTTTGGTTTTGATGTTGTAGCCATTTGGAGAACATTGTTGTAACTCTTGTTGATTTTAGTGGAGCTTTTGTGGGCCGGAGGTCCCGTGGATGTTTCCTCTTCACCTTGAAGGGGTTTTACCACGTAAATTTGGTGTCTCTTGTATTGATTTACTTTTGCTTGCTTTGCTATTTTGTTGTTGGTATAGTTGCTGTCCGGATTTCCATTTGTACTAGTGTTTATTGTCTTCTCTTGGTTCAAATAGTGTGGGAAGTTATGACTTGGATATTTCTTCTGCTATTACCTTGTCGTGCAATTTGGTGTTGCTTGTTTCTTCCCAACAGGATATTTTGCTCCAATGGGGCATGACTATCAATGGACTAATTGTGTTCTGTCTGGTGACCAAGCTGAAACTTTGCAACGCTTATTGCTTGAATGTGTTTATTCTAATGGTGTTTGGAGGGATGCATTACACTGGCTTCAATGGCCAAAAACTATCTTGATATGTGAACAAGAGTAGAGATGGATGCTGAAAGCCAGTAAGACTAGAGCTCCTAAGAGTGTGCTACTTAAAAGCAGTTTTTACAGCAGTGATCTGTGAAGTATAGGGTGAGTGGAATGCTAGAGTTTTCAACAATGAATGCACAACCAGGGAGGAGTTGGTTCACATAATACAAACATTGTTGTGCATCAGAGTAAGGGGGAGTAGTAAGCAATTTGAGCATGTTTGTGAGCTATAGTTTCTTTGGTTCTTAGTTGGAAATGTAACTTAGGTGTTTTGTTTACTTTAGATGAGCAGAATGGATGTTTGCTCTGGCTTTGTAATGAGTTACTTTGGTGATTAATAAAATGTGACAGTTAATTATTTTTGCTTGTCCACTTTAGCATATCAAGAGACGAGACAAAAATATTTTTCTCGTTTTACCCCTAATATTAATTACTCATGTTCAAATCATTTTTTCAAGTCTATTGAGACTATACACTAATTAATATGAGTATTGTGATAAAACAGAAACTTCATTTATTGATTTTTAAGGGGCGTGCAAAGTTAATGATGGACAAGCAAAAGTAAACGGAGGGAATATAAAAGAGAAGAAAAGCCCTTCCATCGATGACTGAACATTACAATTTACAAAGTCCCATGAAGATAGAATCACCTTTTCTATTGTCAATGATTTATGTCATCACGTTATTGTTTTTTTTTTTACCACTTTTTATATAGTAACTTGAGAATAATATACAATAAAAACAAACATAATTATCAAGAACTGAAACTTGGCACTTTGGGTAATAGTCCTTTCACGCTGGTTTCAACAGTTTTGCCTTTTGATCATGGCAAACTTTTGTATCTCCTAAATAAAATTTTAAAGGAAAGGGACAATTAAATATTACTTGATGATATAAAGTTCAATTGTCCACACCACTGTCTACATACGTTCTCTTTCTTTTTACGGATCAAACTTTCTCTTTTTAATTTTAGTATCCGGACAATACCTGTTCTTATTTCTTAAGCAGTTGACTCTGACTTTCAGATTAACACATTTAAAAATTAAAATACATATTAAAAAAGGAAGGAGGGACTAAAGTCTTTTTTATTTATTTTTTATTAAGAAGTTCAAGTTTTGTGCGTTGACAGTGAATGTGTTGCAAAGTTTGTATGATAACTTGGTAAATAAAGTAATAACCTTTTGTAGTAAATTAAATTGTCTTGATAGATTAATTCTTTTTACACGATCAACGCATATGTATATAATTTGAGTTCTTTTTTTATATGATTTATTCATAATATTAAAAAATAGTGAACGTATTTTAAATTTAAATATACATAATGACCCGTCAAGGATAGGGGTGTCAAAACGATTTAAAAAACCGATCGAACCGACTGAACCAAACCGTATCAAAGCAATTTTTAGATTTTGTAACTTAAACGGAAGAGAAACCGAGACGATTGGAACGGTTTCAAAAGTCTAATTTTGATTATACACTATTGAGTAACCGAAAAATTGATATGATACAAATTTCTAAAAATAACCGGCCGAACCAAAGTATTGATACCCCTACTCATATTACATTGATATTTCTTAGTTTTCTGTAGCCTTAAGCATATGCGGTCCCCTAAACTTGCACTTTTTTTTCATTTTGACACCTCAACTAAACGTTATTCCTATTGAACCCTCGAATTTTGTCGCCAAGTGTTTATCAAACACAAAAGTTACATAGCATATATGGTGAGTTTCATTTTTTTCAGTTTTTGCGCGTGTCGAATGTCAATCGCATCATACGTGAAAAATTCGTGATTAAAACACGTCCCACCCATTTTAATTATACACATCAGATATTAGGCCTCCTAAAAATCCTTTTCAATTATTTCGCATATTATTCTCACGTTACATTCGCTCATCGCTGCATTTTTTAAAAATTTCACATGATTTTGCTGCTGTGTTTTGATATAGGCACACCAGAAGCTGAAATTTTTTCTGGCCACAAAAGTACCCTTTTTTTCTTAGTAACGCTTCCATTAGTTATCTTTCGGCTTGTGAGTTTTGTTAGAAGCAGATATTGAAAAGGAGAATAATATGGGAAATAATTGAAAAGGATTTTTACGAGGCTTAATAGCTGATGTGTATAATTAAAATGGGTGGGGTGTTTTAATTGGTTGAATTTTTCACGTAGGATGCGATTGACATTCACGAGCAAGACGAAAAAACTCACCATATATGCTATATAAGTGGATTGTGTTTGATAGACACACTTGAGGATGAGTTCGTATGTTCAATAGAACAAACCTGGATACAAATGAAAAAAAAAAAAAAAAAAAAAGGTGTAAGTTTAGGGGCACATATGCATTAAGCCATATCGAAGCGATTTTTAGATTTTTTTTTTTTTTTAAACGAATAGAAACGAGACGATTGGAACGGTTTCAAAAGTCTAATTTTGATTATACACTATAGAGTAACCGCAAGATTGATATGATACAAATTTCTAAAAATAACCGGCCGAACCAAACTATTTACACCCCTACTCATGTTACATTGATATTTCTTAGTTTTCTGTAAGTATTCATTTACCTTAAGCCCATCAACCGGTTTGGATTAACCGGTTCAAACCGGTAACCGGACGGATAAAATCGGAACCGATGGAACCGATTTACTGGTTCCGGTCAACCGTTTAATATATACCGGTTCGGTTTCGATTTTTTTGGGACCGGAACCGGACCGGTTAAACCGGTCGAATTAATTTTTTTTTTAAAATGTAGCTAGTTGGTTTGGCCGAATAGTTGATCCAATAACGGTCCATTTGCAAAAGCCGTTGCCAAACGGTTCCAAACCCCCATTTTGCCCCCCCGCCCAACCCCCAAATTTTTTTTTTAACACTTTAACCCATCCCCCACCCCGATATAAATTCCTCTCCATTTTCATTTTAATCCACACCAATTCACTATTCTCTTTCTCTTAATCTCTCAATTATAGTTACTTTACAACAATTAGCCACTTAAATTTCTCTCAATTAAATATTATAAAGTCTTATTATAGTTTCAATTATTAATTTTGCAATTATAATATTGTTGGTGGAGTTGGTGATTTTGCAACAATCCAAACTAGCTTTGGTGGATTTGCAATTCTAGCCGCCTTCTCTTTGTTGGAAATTAGTCCGGCAATTTGGTACCTTGGTTCCAACTCTAACTTTATTTTTCGCAATTTAATTCTAGCAATTTAATTTGTTGCAATTTATTTTCTTGTGATTTATTTGAGTGTGGTTTAAATTAATTCTATTTAATAATGGCGAAGAGATTTAGATGTGGCGAGTAGTGGTATTGTTAGGGGTGGGTTTAATGAGGAAACATTTCAGTGGAAGAAACACCTAATTTAGGTATTGATGTTGGTGGAAATAATCCACTTTTAGATCATGAGTCAATGCAACAACATTATACCGACACTTTTAATGAAATTGATGATGATGATGATGAAACACAAGCCCCCGAAAATCCCATAGGAGATACAGGTCCTGCACAATCACATACACAAGACAAACCGCCTAGAACTCGTAAGCCAACCGCTAAAATTTGAAATTTTATGACTAAGGATAAGGAAAGCCAAACAGCTAAATGTAACATATGTAGACAAGTATTTGCTTTTAGGCAAAGAACTAGTAAGGATGGTGGAACGGGTACACTAAATAGTCATATGAGAAAGAAACATATGGATGTTTGAGGAGAGCAAACGGGTTCAAATGTGGGGGGTATTCAAATGACGATAGACTCACGAACCCAGAAATTTTTTTAAGTATGACAAGAAAAAAGAGCGTGTAGAAATAGCTAAAATGGTAGCTTATGATTGTTTACCATTTTCCTTTCCTTCGGGTTTGGGGTTTGTTACTTACATTCAACATTGTTATAATCCGTTATTTGAGGGTATTTTTAGAACTACTTGTGGAGTGGATGTTATAGATTTGTATAAAAAATATAGATTTATTTGCCTCATGTATTTAATTCTTTAAATTGTCATGTTTCTCTTACCGCTGATTTGGGTCTTAGTCTTAACAAGTTAGATTTTTTTGCTATTACATGTCATTGGGTTGATGATAATTGGGTTATGCAAAAAAGAATTATAGCTTTTTTATATGATGAAGGGAAAGGTCATCACGATGAAAAAAATTTAGCGGATTCAATGTCTGCTATTATGAGATTTTTTAACATTTATAGAAAAACACTTTGTATTGCTTTAAATAATGCTTCTAATAATACAAAGGCGGTTGGTCTTTTAAAAAGGGAATTAAAACCTCCGCTAAAAAATATTTTTCATGTGAGATGTAGTTGCCACATTTTAAACTTAATTGTTAAAGATGGTCTTGTGTGTTTTGAAGATTCTATTCAAAAAGTTAGAGATACGGTTGCGTTTCTTTTTTTGTAATGCTAATAGGGGAAGACTAAGAAATTTTAAGAATTTTTGTGTGGAAAATAACCTTAGACATAGGAAAATTCAAGTAGAAATTGAGACTAGGTGGAACTACACTTACATTATGCTACAACAAGCATATGAGTATAGGATTCCCATACAACAAGTTCACAACAAATATAATATTAATAATGATGATTGGTTAAATTTTACGGATTGGAAAGATGTTAAGGAATGTGTTGAACTCTTACAAAATCTTTATAATGCAACTCTTGCTTTTTCTAGATAATTTATCCCATCAGGTAGCTTGCAATTTTAGCCTACTTAGCGAAAATAACTAGAGTTTTACAAGAGTATAAAAATAAATTCGGTTATCAAGCGGCTATTTTTAATATGATAAAAAAATTAAGAAGTATTTTTTCCCATCACAACTTTATTTATATTGGGTTCTCTTTTAAATACGCATTAAAAAATGTCTTATACTAGAGCATTGGTTAATCAAATTTATACATTTTTAGAAATTGAAGAGGGGAGTGGAACCATCTTTAGAATGGGCCGAGCTCGCTATTGATGCCGAGTTTAGAAAAGTTTTTAATCATTATTCTAATTTGGAAGAAAATGCTACACTCAAGTTGCTCCACGCCTACTACTTCTCAAAGTAGCAAAAGGGCTTGTTGGGTTTGTCTCATTTAAAAGTTTTACGTTACATCCAACTCCTTCGTAATGCAAACTTTGATGAATATCACTTTTATTTGATGCGACCAAATGTGGATATCGAAGGAACTACATGATTTGGACGTCTTAGCATGGTGGAAGAAATACAAGGCAAGTCATCCGATACTTTCAAGAATGACTCGATATATCCTTTACGGTTCGAATATCGACGGTGGCTTCGGAGAGTGCATTTAGCCAAGGAAGACAACAAATTGGAGACCATAGACACTCATTATCCGGATTAGCTTTGCAAGTCTTGTGTGCATTCGCGATTGGATTAGATCGGAGCGACGCAACCAAAAATTAGAAGCGGTGGAAGGCGAAGAGGAAGAGATTGAAGATTTGATAGCAAGTGGAGCGGATCAAATGGAAGACTTTGAAGATATCTCCATGGCCGAATATGATATGGGGCAAACTAACCAAATGATTGACAATTGATGATTTTATTATTCTACTATTTCTTTGCAACTCATGTATTATTTGCAAGTTATTTTAACTACAATTTGCAAATAAATGTTATCCAAGAATGAATAAAATATATGGCTCATTGAGCTTTCTTCTATTTACTTGTGTTCATATTTTTACTTATATTAAGTTAGGAATATACCTAAAATATACTAAGAATATACCTATAATATACATCTACTTAAATTAAAAACTAGAAAGTTATATCTTGGAAAAATAACTAAAATATACTAAGAATATACTTATAATATAAATATACTTAATTTATAAAATACGAATTTATAAACTTAGAAAAAAATTAAGCTATAAATAACTTAAGTTATAAGTATATATAGTATACATATAACTTAAACATATATATATATATATATATATATATATATATTATATAACCTAAGTATATTGATATATATAAGTATATTCTTATATATTTTAGATATATGTAGTATAACTTAAGCATATAACTTAATATATATAAATATACACACACGTATATCTTTAATATTCTTTTATCGTTAAATATATAAACTTTACTTATAAACTTATATAACATATGTAAATATACCTACAATATACTAATAAATACTATAATATATATATCTATACAAAAAATAAAAATAAAAAAGGGTTTTGGATGTTTCGATCCTGACCATCCGGTTTCGATTTTTAACCGGTGAATAAAGCTAGTGGCCGATTTCATTTTTTAAATCGAAACCACCGATTTGTTAATTTTATTATCTCATTCAAATTGATTCAAAGTGATAACAGGCGCTTATTTTAACTATCCAGATTTTTTGAAAAAACTCCAACCCATATGTTTCACATGGTAGACTTTGACTAGGGGATCCACGTTTTTCACGCAAACAAGTTGGCCCCACCTAAAACGTTATCATATGTATGCTCCAATGAGAATTTAAATATGTTGATGACGTGGCAATATTTCAGCCGTAATAATTTAAATAGGTCATTAGGAAAATTAGTTACTTGTATAGCTTGGATCCAAAGTTTCAAGTCAATAAATATAAAATACATTGCATTAATACAAATGCATGATAAAATATTTTTAAAAACTTTAAATTACAGAATTAGTTAATATAATATATAATAACAAATGTATATAATTTGTATGCTATTAGGAGTTGTTTAATTTAGAAATAAGTTAGGCATAAATTGTAGGACAAAGATCATCCAAAATTGGGGGGGGGGGGGGGGGGGGGGAAAAAAGAGAAAAATCAATAATGTAAGATTGTAATGTAAATACTATTTTTATCGGCTATTTAGTGTTTTGTACAAAAATGAGATAGGTAAAAATTAAAATATGCATTCTTTTAAATGTAATAAAATTGAAAGGGCGTTGATGATCGGTAATTTTGTCTTTTGGTGTAATTCATTCATTAATTGATATATTGTTGTTCCATTATAGTATGTATAACTAGTTTGTAAATTATACCACGATTAGCTAGCAAGGATTCAAAGTACAAACTAAGGATTGGATTAAAATAAAAACATAGGAGTACTAGATTTTATCCGATGGTTATTTCATAATTTTTTATATGACCGCAAGATATTTAGGTATCATTGACAGAAAAACTTGCGTGAGTTTTCTGTTTATCTCACAAGCTTGTGGATCCACAAACTTTGGATCTACTAACGTGTAGGGGAATTACACTCAACAATCTTAGAAATAGATGGTCTTGAACTTTTGTCCCTCGCTTCTCACATGGACAAAATTTCAAAGTCAAAAGTCAAAACTTATTAAACTTGAAGTTTTGCCCGTGGGACAAACGAGATAAAACATTCAAGACAACTCACATCCAAGATCATTCTTGTAAATCATCCACTAACTTATCAAATAAAAAAGCGTCTCACATAACTAGTGTCTGTTATGTTAGACACATTTAAATTATTCCTATTGACCCAATTAATTCTATTAGTACCTTATAGGACCCATTCAATAAGGAAAGCTCCCTGTCAATAAAATTTTAATTCATAAAGCTCAAACTCTATGCATCTAATACATTAAACCAAAAGAATCTTATTAATGTTGAGTATGTGGAACTGGAAACCGGCCATGTTATAAAGTGAAGTGCATAGTCAAAAAAATCATTCTTTACTGACCTTGCAAGAATGTTCCTACACTTTTACTCCATCCAAGTCGTTGTTGAAAGCTGCTATTCACTCTGGTTCCATAATAAAATAAGTGATACTATTCCCTCGGTCTCAATTTAAGTATTTATTTTTTGTTTATTTTTTTCAAAAAGAATGTCTCTTTCTATATTTAGTAAGTTTACAAGTCAAACATATTATATAATAAATTTAAGATTATAAGATTCAAAGAATATTTTAGTACGTTACTCACATTTTTAATTTAAGATCATAAATTTTAAAAATATTTTCTTTATTCATTAATCTTTATGTCTAGTTAAACTAAGATACTTAAGACGGAGAGGGAGTAGTAATTATTCCTTTGTCCACACTCACAAACGCAGTGACATGTTTGTCTATATAAATGGCAAGACTCATACAGGTTTCAAGTTGTAAATGTTGTACATCAATTAATGATTTCAGGTAATGACAATTGCCACCTCCCTCTTTTAACAACCAAGATATTCCCCATCATATGTTTGTTGTTATGTTACTCCCTTTTATCCCTTTGTTTATTCGTTCTGTCAACATGAATCCCAAGGCAAACTTTGAACTTTTTTCTTCAAACTTGTTTCATTATTTTATTAACCTTATTCTTTATTAATTACTTTTAATTTTAATTAGTCTACACGTGTTTAGCTAAGTAGCTTGTATGACTATATTGGTTGACTGGTTAGCTTATTGAACTCTCTAGAATAATAGTTTCTTTTTGGATATAGATTACCTTGTTTAAGCTTGTGCTTGGATATAGATTAGCTTATTGAACTCTCTAGAATAATAGTTTCTTTTTGGATATAGATTCCCTTGTTTAAGCTCAATTGGGAATCTAATCATATTGGAATAAGTGTTCTATCCTTGATATTTTAGGCTCAGAATAATTGTACTTTTGTTGTTTTCTTTTACTCTTTTTTTTTTTCTTTTTTAATCTGTCTAAAAAGATTAATTTTTTTTTATATTTAAAAATAATTTAATTTTATGATATAATTTACAGTCACATAAATATTAAGGCTTATTTTAGGTCATATATTTCAAAAGTCTTACTTTATTTCTTAAATTTTACGCCAAATAGATAATGTTTTGGGACGGAGGGAGTAATAAATTTTCCTCTTTCTTGGTCACTTTCCCTTTTCTGTTTTGGGATTTAGAGGCTTACAAATTAGGACATCAGATTATTGTTGTGTTGGAACTCCTTATTTTGTCAATTTCTTGTCTTTTTTAAGACCCTTGCTGAAAATCTTGAATTTTCATCTTCAAGATTTGTGATTTAAACTTCATATTAATATTGCATCTGTTGACAGGTGCTTGGTTATTTTTGGAGAAACAGTAAGGTGAATTGATCCTCAGTTCACTTGCTGGCAGAGGCAGAGCTAGAATTTTGAGTTTACGAGTTCTAGATTCTAGAAAAAGGAAAATTATTGGGTTCTTGATATTTTGAAACACAAATACAAACTTTGCAAGCTACTCTGTTTTGTCGAACCCATAGGCGCGATGGAGGACCTAGTGAAGAGGAGAGCATTTTTTTTGTTGGTTTCATGTATATGGTTGCGTATGTTAGTTCTTGGTGGGACTGGGAATGCCACTGTCTCTTCTTTGTCTGGGCCAAGAGAGGTGAACTTTGGAGCTTTATTTACAGCTAATTCAGTTATTGGAAGGTCTGTAATGCCAGCAGTACTAGCTGCAGTTGATGATGTTAATGCTGATTCTACCGTGCTCAATGGGACCAAATTGAACGTCATAGTACAGGATACAAATTGCAGTGGATTCATTGGCACTATTGATGGTAAAGGCTTTTGTCCACTATAAGTTTCTTGTCTGTATCAAAGCAAATTATGTCTCATATTTAAACTTAATTCTCAGCAGTATTGGCATTTGTTGTAACATGATATCTTATTGCTAATTTCTTCAACTGTAGTATTATCCATAATGGCTGTTCCCCAGCTTATGTATAAACTTGAGACTAAGATGTGCTTATTCAATCCCATTATATTGTTTGATTAAATTGTTTACATATAAGGTGAAGGTATTTCTTTCCTTCTAATTCCTCAAATTTAAAACATTGTGGGCCTGGTTGCACCAGGGAGAAGGGTGCAATGGAGTATTTCGAGAGTTTTGGAAAGTGTAAACTATCAGAAATGGGTTTAGACTAGAAACGGACCATGAGGCAATACTTCCACTGTTAGGAAATGCAGAAACAAGATTTAGTTCATGGCCTATTTCAGAATTTTGGAATAGTTCAATGTCTTTTTCATGACCCAAGATTATGGCACGTATTGTCCACTATGGGCCTAGGCCCACAAGAATTTGTCTTTCGGGTTTCGCTATATCGAGCCCCAAAAGCACGCATACCATGTGAACTTGAGCTATGTCTTATAAAGCTCTTCATTTTCCTCTCATTCCTATGGAGGATTCGCTTAAGGTGTCCTGCATGTGCACCTCATCTTCAGAAGCTCGCCAGCCAAGAAGCCTGCCTGTCCTGGCCTCATCAGCCCGCCCTCCGTCAGGGGCGTCACATACACCCCCTTAGGCTCTCAGTGTCCTTGTTGAGGTTTGCCCCACCTTCGTACTGAGGAAATACTGATGCCATACTTGTCACGACCCAAGACCATGGCACATATTGTCTGCTTTGGACCCAGGCCACGCCAGCCTAGAAGCCTGCCAGTCCTGCTTGACCCGCCCTCATCAGCCCGTCCTCCGTCAGGGGCGTCATAGTCTTGATAAAAGATTATTTATAGACAAGAACCTTCCTTAAAAGCATAACCGATGCTAGTTTTCCTGTCACATTTAAGTTATTTACCTAACGTGTATCTATTGCTATTTTTCCTGTTATACCCTTCTTAATATTTGATAGTTATCCTTGCTTTGCAGCTTTGCAGTTGATGGAGAAAGAAGTAGTTGCTGCAGTGGGTCCACAATCCTCAGGAATAGCACATGTCATTTCTCATCTAGTGAATGAGCTTCGTGTCCCCCTTTTGTCTTTTGCAACTGATCCTACTCTTTCCTCTCTGCAGTACCCATATTTTCTTAGAACTGTCACAAATGATTACTTCCAGATGTATGCTATTGCTGATCTGGTTGATTATTATGGGTGGAAGGAGGTTATAGCCATATTTGTTGATGATGACAATGGTAGAAATGGGATATCTGTGTTGGGTGATGCCCTTGCAAAGAAGCGGGCCAAGATTTCTTACAAAGCAGCCTTTCCTCCTGGAGCTAATACAAGTGATATCGATGACTTGTTAGTCAATGTGAACCTTATGGAGACACGAGTTTATATCGTTCATGTAAATCCGGATACTGGACGATCCATTTTTTCAAAGGCAAAAAATTTGGGAATGATGAGCAGTGGCTATGTTTGGATTGCTACTGATTGGCTTCCATCTGTTTTGGATTCATCAAATTCAGTTAATAAAGATACTATGGACCTAATACAAGGGGTTGTCGCGCTTCGCCATCACACTCCAGATTCTGATAACAAAAAGGCATTTGCATCTCGATGGAAAAATTTGAAGGGTAAAAAAACTTCAAGTTTTAATTCTTATGCACTCTATGCTTATGATACAGTTTGGTTAGTTGCCCGTGCTCTTGACCTTTTCTTCAAGGATGGTGGAAATGTCACTTTCTCTGATGACCCCAGTTTGCGTGATACCAGTGGAAACTCTCTGAATTTGTCATCTCTCCGAGTTTTTGACCAAGGACAGAAATTACTCCAGATACTTGCTGGCATGAACTTCACTGGTCTAACTGGTCAGATTCAGTTTGATCCTGAGAAGAATTTGATTCTTCCAGCATATGATGTTCTTAACGTAGTTGGAACTGGATTACGCACGATAGGTTACTGGTCAAACTATTCTGGTCTCTCTGTTATAACTCCAGAGATTTTATACACAAAGCCTGCGAACACTTCAACCAGTAACCAACATTTATATAATGCTATATGGCCAGGAGAAACTATAAAACGACCTCGAGGATGGGTTTTTCCTAATAATGGCAAACCGCTGCGAATTGCTGTTCCTTTCCGTGTTACTTTTGAAGAGTTTGTGAAGAAAGACAAAGGACCTTCCGGGGTGAAAGGATATTGCATTGATGTGTTTGAGGCTGCAATAGATTTGTTGGCTTACCCTGTCCCTCATGTCTACATTTTATATGGAAATGGAAAAAGAAACCCCTCGTTCAACAGCATAGTGGATGATGTTGCACAAAATGTGAGTACTTGCAGCTACGTTTAACAACCTACTCCCTCCATCCCAATTTATGTGATACTCTTTCCTTTTTGGTCAGTCCCAAAAAGAATTATATATTTCAATATTTAGTAAATATTTAACTTTAAACTTCCAATTTTACCCTTAATGAGATGATTTGTAGCCACACAATTATCTATGGCTTGTTTTAACCACAAGTTTCAAAAGGCTTCCTTTCATTCTTAAACTCTGTGCCTGGTCAAACACCTTCACATAAATTGGGACAGATGGACCGGAGGGAGTAGTATTTATGACAAAAATACTCTTGCCAGTCTGACTATATCTACTCAGCTTCAATATCTATGCATCACATTTGCTGTGATGGAAAAACTAACTAGTTAGGAAATAAGATGATTCCTATTTTATATATATGAAATGGGATAGAGATCCTTGATGCTGATCAGAAGTATCATAGTTCTACATAGGGTAAGTGAAATATGCATGACCAGAAGTGGATATTATTACTAATGTGAATTTGTCATAGAGTTACTTACGCATAAATGTTTGGTTCAGTGTGGTATTAACTGATGTGTTTGTAACTGTTGCTAACACGATACAACACAGTAAGTTCAAGAAATATGTAAGTGAACTCAATAGGTTAGTCGATTGCAATTGTCAGTGCAATGAGTAAACTCGTTTAATAAAGTTCTTAAATATTGATTGCGACGCATGTCCAAGAAATTTAGTTTCTTTTCTTTACTCGTTACCAATGTAATAATATCCTGTCTCTGTCTTCAAGTAAGAACGGTTGTTCCTACTCTACAGTATGACATAATACATAAAATAATGAAAACTTTTCCTGGAGCACTTATCAGGATTCATTCCGTTTGTTAGAAATATGATGCAGCTGTTGGGGATGTTTCAATTACGACAAACCGCACTAGGTTTGTGGACTTCACACAGCCTTATATGGAATCTGGACTCGTTGTAGTTGCTCCTGTCAAAGAGATCAAATCCAGTCCATGGGCTTTCCTTAGACCATTTACAGTCCAAATGTGGTGTGTAACTGGGGCATTCTTCCTCTTTGTTGGATTTGTTGTTTGGATTCTTGAGCATCGGATGAATCCTGAATTCCGTGGTCCACCGAGGCAACAACTTGTTACAGTGTTCTGGTTAGCACCTCTCACTTCTACAACATCTCTTCAAATGAGTGTCAGTATGCTATTTAAGTGAAAGTTTTCCTTTTCTGGATGTTCTAGTATGAAGCTAAGCATCAATATGCAATGAGAACCAGTTGTATTGTATTTCCTCTACAACGAAATACAAAGTCTATAAACTAGGTTGGCAAAATGGTTAAAACAAGTAACATCCAATCTGACCCATTAAATATCGGTTGGATAACTGACCAATTAAAAATGGATCAAATATGGAATTATCCATATTATCTATCAATACTCATTTGTCTGCTTGTTATTTTTCATGAGTCCTTGCTTTCTTGGAGTCTAATCTTATTTTGGCTTTTAGCTTGTGTTCTCACCTGACTATTCTTGAAACCATGGATAACATAGATATCCATATTATCTGTCAGTTAATCCATTTTTTATCTGTGCTAAATATGAGCAGGTCTGATATCTTGTCTGTTTTTGTTTAACCCGTTTTCGACCTGCCCATATCCGATCCGACCTGCCCGTTTTCCACTCCTACTATAAACTACTGGAGAACCCTGATTGGAGATGAATGCAAAAATTGAATTCTGATGGCTTCAGCCTCAAGATCTTTTCTTTCAGTAAATCATTTTGCCTGTACACGTGTATCAGCCCTGTTACTAACATCCATTTCCTCTTTCAGGTTTAGTTTCTCAACCATGTTTTTTGCACATAGTAAGTATATCCTCCTTGAGCTTTTTTAGCAAGTTGCTATTATGAAAGTTAGCACTCCTTTTACATAGCTGACACTTTCCGTTGTGAATAAATACAGGACAGAACACGTTGAGCACGTTGGGTCGCTGTGTACTGATATTCTGGCTCTTTGTGGTTTTAATTATCAATTCAAGCTATACAGCTAGCTTGACATCTATCCTTACAGTACAAAAGCTTTCTTCGGGGATTAAAGGAATCGACAGTTTAATTTCAAGCCCTGATCCTATAGGAGTCCAGGATGGGTCATTTGCATACAATTATCTCATCGAGGAGCTACATGTTCCAAAGTCACGTCTTCGAATAATAAAAAGTGAAGATGAATATGTCAGTTCCCTTCAGAATGGTCCACAAGGTGGAGGTGTTGCTGCCATTGTGGACGAGCTCCCTTATGTTGAGCTGTTTTTGTCTAATAACAAATGCATATTCAGGACTGTGGGGCAGGAGTTCACTAAGAGCGGATGGGGATTCGTAAGTCATTTACTTGCTTTGCCGTAATGAGTATAGCTGACAGTTCGCCGTTAAATTGTACATACGACTTCAAATGATCTAAATTGCCCTTCAGCAACCCTTCCCCACCCCCAACCAAAAAAAAAAAAAAAAAACACCACCAACCCTAACTCCCAACGAAGAGGAACAAAGTGAACTCAATCCAAAATCGGAAAATGAAAATGGAAATTAAAGCAGATTATGTTTAGGGATTTTTTCATTTTTGTTTGTCGGCCTAAATTAATTACGGGCGCTAGCCAAAATACACAGAACTTTACATTGATTATGTATATTATATGTATATTTTGTGTATACAATATGTATATTTTATACTTAATAGACAAAACCTATACATTTGCTAGCTATTATTCTTTTGAGCGGTCCAAAAATGTAATTATACCTTATGTTGTTGTTCATCTCCTAGTGATACTATACTTGATGGACAGGCTATCTGGACTACTTAAAGACTGATCTTATCTGTCTATGATCAGGCATTTCAAAGAGACTCTCCTCTAGCTGTTGATCTATCGACTGCGATTCTTCAACTGTCAGAAAATGGCGAATTGCAACGGATCCATGACAAATGGCTACCGACCAATGGATGCTCTTCACAAAACAATCAAGTTGATGACACTCGGCTTTCCCTTAAGAGCTTCTGGGGTCTATATGTGATCTGTGGTGGTGCTTGTGCAGTTGCACTTATAGTGTTTTTCTGCAGAGTTTACTTTCAATTCCTCAGATATGCCCCCGAGATAGAGGAACCGGAGATCAGTGAACCTGAATCTGCAAGGTCTAGTAGGCGTACATTCGGGTCACGTAGCTTCAAGGACTTGATTGGCTTTGTTGATAAAAGAGAAGCTGAGATCAAAGAGATACTCAAGCGTAAGAACAGTGACAACAAGAAACAGATGAGTTACAACTCAGATGTACAACCGAGTTCCCCTGCTTAATATGTTCTTGGGTTGGTGTTCTTTCCCTTATACATAAATGATATATACAATTCCTTTTTATAAGTGCCTTATTTTGACATAAAAAGGCTAGGTAGATTAGAATGAAAATGTCTTTTTAAGCTATTTAGTAGGAAAAAATTAAAATAGATGAAAAAACATGGATATATTTTGTATAAATGTACGTTATAGAGGGACAATTTATTTAAAGTTTAATCAAACTATCTTCCTTCTCTGGGTGTGGTTGGGTTGATCTTTAGTAACAAGTTTAATAACCTTCCATTTCTCTTTTTCCTTGCGTCCCCTTGTTTGTGGAAAGTGAAAGATTTGGTCATCTTGGTTCACCACAACCTAGATTTGCAAGAGTAATAGTGATTGAAAGATTCACATATGAGATTTTATTATAGCATAGTCAAAATTATGGGAGTTTGAGTACTTAGTCTCGAATTCGGATAAAGGGGCAGGGTAGTTGAAGATTGAAGTTGAAGTGAAATAAGTGGAAAGAGGTTTGAATAAAGTAGCATGAAATATAGATGAAGTGTCTTCAATTTCTCTTATTTGTTTCACTACTTAATAGGAAGAATTTTTCACTTTTGACCATAAATTGTCACTTCTAATAATCTTTTTTTTTTTTCTGCGTGGATTACCCTTCAAAGGCACTGGTCTTTAATTTTTGGCCCTCAAATTGTTGGTCTTTAATTTTTGCCCTTCGCCTAAAAATTCATGGGTTCCGGGTTCAAATCCGCTCAGTCAAAAATTTTAAAAAAAGAATTCGCAAGGTAGAGTTTTGGATTCAAACTCTACCTTGCCTTATGCCTGAAGGCAAATTCTGCTTTAATGTAGCAAACTCTGCGTTATAAGGTAGCAAACTCTGCCTTAATTAAGGGAGAGTTTTGCAGGCAAATTCTGCCTCGCGAAATCCAAACTCCGCCTTGCGGTTTTTATTTTATTTTTTATTTTTATAATTTTTGATTGATCGGGGGTTCAAACTATGAACCGATGAATTTTTAGGCGAAGGGCAAAAATTAAAAACCATCTCGAATAAGAGCAATTGTGCAAATTGCCCTCTAATAAGAGGAGACTCGAGTCCATTTCCTAACAAAGGGGTGATTTACAAGAATAAACCTGGAGTTGAGTCATCTTGAACTTTTGGTCCCGCTTGCCTCATGGCAAACTTCAAGTTTAACAAGTTTTGACATTTGATGTTGAAGATTTGCTCATGGAGCAAGCGGACAAGATCATTGGGTTTAATCTCCTCCAAATAAAGACGAGCATAAAAGATATCACTACTAGAAATAGAGATTTTTCCCACCATTCAGTAGGAAATTTGTGTTATAAAACATGATTCCCACCGAACAATCTCACTGGGAAAACACATGGTGGAAAACAGGTTCCTATTGAAACGTTGAAAAACTTTTTAATTTTTCCGTATGAAAACACTACTATTTAGATTTTCTCACCGACATTCGGAAATAGCCACTGAGCATTTTTTAGTGGAAAATTCAGTGAGAAAATAGTGATCTTTTAGTGATTTATTAGTTGCCAAACTAACTCATTGATGCATTCCTTTACTTGTTCACTATGAGTAAAAATGCACGATGAAGGACATAAACCTGTACTTATAAAATCATATCTTGGTTGCTGGGGCGGATGCGCACGACACCGGTTCGTTAGAATTTTTTTTATCGAATATGTGTATTAATACAGGACTAAGTTTATGTGCTTTATATTATATCAACACACATTACTTGATGTGTACTCATCAAGTGATATGTGTTGATAAAGCACCTATACCTAGTTAAGACTAATATAATTATTCATCGGGTACTACACGTATTAACGTGACATGTTAATATAGTTCTCTTTATCTACAAGCTATGTTCAACGTGTCCCTTTTGTTTTACTCATAATATTAGTTGTTTTATCTTGAATTTCTTGATATCATTAATTCATCATATAAGGATTACGTGTAACGACCCGCTAGGTCGTTATAGGGGGTGACTTAGGAAACTAGACCTCCGTTGGGAATTCCGAGGCCGCGGGTTGGTCGCAGCGTGTTTTTATGGATATGTGCATGTTTTGTTTGCGTCTGTAGGGCCTCGGATTGGTGTTGAGATTTTTGGGTGAAAAACTGATGGAAAAACCCGAGCTACTGGTCAAAATGGATCGCTGCAGCGGTTGTGGGACCGCTGTAGCGGATCCGTCGTAGCAGGGCGAGGCTCGCCGCCATAGGGAGCCGGGGATTAAATGAGGTCCGCCATAGCGGGAGGTTTTCCGCTTAGGAGACCGCCGCAAGAGACATTGACCGCCGCGATGGAATGACATTTTGTATTCTTTATTCCAAACCCATTCCCCACACAACTCCAAAACAGTTTCCAAGAACTCCTGTGGCGAAATTCTAAAGCTAGGGCTAAAATACTTTGAAAGGTAAGTCTCAACCCTTCACTTTGTTCATTCCATCATATTGTTAGGTTCCATGATTAGTTAAAGGTTCTCTAATGGTGAATGAAAGGATAGAACCCAAAGAAGTTGCGAACCCTTGAATAAATGAATGGGTTATTGATTTTATTGCTGTTTAATCATTTAGGAGTATAGATTATCACTTCCTAGGATGAGAATGACGTATTGAGACTTAGGGATTCATAAAAATAGAAGTTTTAGCATAAAAACTGCTTGTAAAAGGGTTGAATTGATTAGAAAATCCATAAATGGATAGAATATGATTATTGGGATTGATGTTAATATGAATTCACACTTAGTGGTAGTTCACCCATTGAAAAAGGGCAGAAGTAGTTGGGTTCTCTTCCCCAATTGTTGTTTGTTGAGTAGATGATCCATTGCTCACTTAGCGTTATGATTGCTAGACTTTGAACGTTCTGATGCTTTGCAAAAGGGGAAAGCTATTGCGGAGTGATTGCATTGTCCGGCTCGTTTGAGGCGAAAGTTACGGTTACTTCGATTAAACTTTGATTAGTTGATTGTATCTGTTATGAAATTGATAGGAGAAACATGATTCGGGCTTCAGACATAAAGTGTGGTTGGAAATTCCCTTTATTTGATATTGGTTGACTTATTATGTGATGAAGTATTATGATATGATAAAGAAGGAGTTAATGAATACTCTTCTTGGAGTAATCCTTTATTCATGCTATTGATGAATTGATTCTTGAGTCTTGATGTGACTTGTGACATAGTGACTTGTGTTCCTTGATATTGATTTATTAATTGTTCACATTCCTTATTGATTGTGGAACGGAAATACATTGTGATGAGAAAGATAATATAAATATGAAAAGACACATTTGGCAGGAGGTGAGGATGTGGCCTAGTTATGGGCTCGTTATTCGAGGTCAGTTCCGGAGCGAGTGGTACATGGACACCATGGGTCCCCTGCAGAACATGGCTATTTGGGCAAATAATACCATTTAGCATGTGTGTATGGATATGTGACAGAGTTGAGATATTTCGTGAGTTATGGTTGTGTTGGTAATGACACGGGTTGAGTTATTTGTATTGATTACTGTTTGTGTGGGCTTATCTTATTTCGGTGTTGGATGATTCTTGTTGATAGTTTCATATGGTTATGTGATGTTGGGCCTATCTGTCTATTCTGTTGACTTTGTGATTTTATGCATGATACTAATCTTCTCATTGATATCCACCGACATAGTGTTTGTCTATTTTCCTTTTGAGTGCGGATTGTGATCAGATGTCTACCGACCTCATATTTAGCGTGAGGCGTTCATTTGAGGGTGAGCTCCTATCCATGCTGCACAAAGATCTTTCTCATTTTGGATGTCTATTTTCCTTTCGTTTATGTTTATTTCGCATTCTTTAGATTATGTTTTAGAGCCCTTGATTGACTTTTGAATTTTGGGGTTGTAAAAGTTAGGACTTCCGCACCTTTATCTATTTATGACATGACTAGACTGTTTGCAGATTTATATTATAATTATATGCTTGAATTTGTTAGAATTGACTGATTAGATGATGATTGGTTAAGGGGATTGGTTCGCCCACTAGGAGATTAGTGTGGGTGCCACTCACGGTTACTCGGGTCGTGACATTACGAAAGAGTTTGATTAGCTTTCTTTGTTCTTCACTGTTGGGAAAATTATAATCATAAAAATATGTATGCTTTTTTACATAGTTAAACATTGTAAAAAGCAAAATTAGCTGGCCACAATTGGTTAAGAGAAGCCACCAAAATCAAACTCGTAATATCGTGATTTAAAATCTGCTGACCCTCGGACTGTTGCGTAAGAACATGTCAAAAGTATGATTAGCTAATATGTTTGGAAAAACTTGATGAACACGATTAAAAGCAATATTAAATGTCAAATTAGTACTCCCTCTGGTTTAAAATAAGTGTACGATTTGCCTTTAGCACACCTTTTAGAAAAATATTATAACTCCTAGAAAAAAAAAATTAGTGTTTTAACTAAACTAATCTTAATTAAAATTTGCATATTATTATTAATTTGACACATTGAGATATGATCACTTAGCACTTAATAAGGACAAATATGGAAAAATGTTAATTCCTTCTTGATTATGTAAGTGGACACTTATTTTGAACCAAAATAAAAAGTCTAAGTGGACACTTATTATGAACCGGAGGGAGTTTATATCACCTATGCATGCAGAGGCGAATTTATGTATTAATTTTGGGTCACGTGAATACATGGTCACTCGACTAAACTCGATATATTATGTGTATAATTCTGAAAATATATCTAATATTACCTGAAGGAACACATGATCAAACCAGGCTGAGTGGAGCACTGGTTAGGAGCTGTGTTTATTTCCGCAAGGTCTCATGATCGATCCGAGCTCCTGCACGTTCTATGCTTTTATTAAAGCAGCCTTTTAACTTTCTTTTTTATATTATTCTAAATCCTTTTTCGTCTACAATTCTAATTACGCAAAAGTAAAAATCGTGTTTCTTTTTTATATTACCTCTAATGATTTTTTCCCCTTTATTTCTAATTATCCAAGTCTCAAAAGGCAAAAGAAATCAAAAAAACCCATAGGTGCTAAGCTGCAACGAATCAAAAGGAAAAGAAATAACAAAAAAAAACATAGCTAATGGTGAACCCATCCTCTTGAAATCCTGAATTCGCTTCTGTATGGATGTACAATAAAATAAAAGAAAAAAGAGGGTAAAGGATGATTATATACTGATGTTTTTCCCAATCAATGTCGAAACAAATGTTGCAACTCTGTCCTTTGCTTAAATAGAAAATATTTGGTGGAGAACAACCTTATGTTAAGCTGTCGAATGTCAAGGTGCTCAGCAAGATTGCACCCCAACCAAATATACAGGCCAACAATTAGTTAATCAGATCACCTCAAGTTTCCTCCTCCTCATTAATTTTTTGTAAATGCCACATATATAGAAGACCAAAATAACACCTAACATTTGAATATTTGGTAACAAAGGTCGTAGACTTATACACTCTGTTTGGAACGTTGTTACTCATTGTTTCAAAATGTACTGTATTGTACTGTATTGTATTGTATTGTGCTGTTTTGTAGATATAATGTTTGGATAGACTGTATCGTTTGCTGCTGTGTAATAACATATTTTTTGTTTGGATTGAATGTATCGTACTGTATTTTAATTGGTAAGTTTACTAAAATGCCCTAAACTATAAGTTTACAAATTTAGATTTCAAATTCAATCCTAAATAGTTAAGAAACATCATTAACCACTCAAAATCTTTAAAATTTCAATTGGTATAGAAAGTTTGAAGACACCCCACAAACGATTTTCTCACGATGCCTATATTTTTCATATAATCCATAGCTTAAAATGCATAACGAAATAATTGTCAATAACGAAGTATTCATGCGGTCCACAAAATCATAAATACTTAAAATTTAAATAAAATTATTCTAAACTTAATCTTCGGGTGACATCATGGTCAATAAAAGAATCTTGCGGTCTTCTGTGGACATCCCATCAAAATGGCGACACATATCTGCGTTTTTACAAAGAATTATATAAGCCTTATTGCTCATGTGACGTTCCAAAATCATCTCCTTTACCATTTGCCATATCTCGTTCGCAGGAATAGGAGGCATAGTTGAAAGTCGGTTAATTGCATGAGCCAAATTGTCCATCCCACCTCTCAACATGTCAGCCATTCCATCAAGATGATCATGTTTAGACTTCTTATTTCTGGTAGGAGTCGGTGTCTCTGGATAGCTATTCGATGTAGGCTCACCATTAGTTGGTTGATTCTGCTTATCCTGTCCATGTTCCTCGGTGTTTTCCAACGAGGCAGCATTCACTGAAATCATTTCTCATCTACCTCATCAATAGTCAACGAACTAGTACTTGATCTTTTCAAATTTTTACGAGCACCTCTTTTTTAACATATCCGGTCCGAAATTTCGATGCTTTCCAATAGCTCGATCCTTTCCATACGATTATTAGCTTATCATAATTTCTAATTGACATGGTCCTCGGCCCTCGCCTACGAGGCTTAGCCTATATATAAAAAATAGAATACAACCGAAGAAAATGATATGAACATTATCATATGAAAATAAGAACAAAACTAATAAACTAGTATGCATGAATTTACCTGAATTAACTGGTCCCATACTTCAGGTTCAGCATCCCGCATATTTGTTATGGGATCCCATGAAAACCGCTCATCCCCATTTGAAATGTGTCATAGCATTTGGTTAATTTAGTTTTAATTACTCTCATTTGGTTGTAAATTTTCTCCTTGTTAATAAATTTATCGGAAATTTTGATCGTAGCTCCTTCAATATGTTGTCCAAAGGCGTGTGTAGTGAAAGTTCCACCAATTCGTTCCCACGTGTTTGCTCGTTACGAAATGCATCAATTAATGTGTCATCCATAGCATTTGATCAAACACATAAAGAGTTATCTCAAACATTTGTATCGCTTGAGGTGGATGCCTTTGACTTTTTCGACATGTTGACAACTACAAAATTAAGATAAATTTTCCTAAGACATAATTAAAGAAAACATCATCACACATAGTTATTGATAAGTGTTATAAGATAAAGTAAAATGCACGACACAGAATGTTTATAAATCAAATAATAGCATCACAAAATTACATTCAAATGAATAATAGCGACACAAAAGTTCATTTGAATTTTTATCTAAGAAAATTAATCTTGGTAATTAATCCACATAGTAGCTGCTATGTTATCTCGAATCAATTCCCCTCTTCTATATTCCTCAGTGCTCTCCCTAAGATGATTTGGAAGTTCTTCATGCACATCATTATCATTCATAAGCTCCGCATCAACTTGAGCAAGGAACTCATCATTTGGATCTTCACCTCTTAAGTAGTTGTGCAAAATACAACATGCAAAGATAATAAGCTTTTGGGTGTCTATACCATCTGAGGACTACGTTGAACTAGAAATTATAGGAAATCTCTTTTTAAGAACTCCAAATGCTCGTTCGATAGCATTACGCAAAGAAGCGTGTCACAAATTAAATAATTCACGAGCATTTCGAGGTGGATTTCTTGAATACTCTTTCAAGTGATATCGCTCCCCCCGATAAGGTGTAATAAGCCCACTTCTTGACATGAGTCCAAAGATCAATTACCAACAGTAGTTTCAGATGCATCGACTGTTTTAATAAATTTGAGTTTGAAAAAAAAAATTTCTACAAATGTTCTTTTCATTTCACTTTATATGTTATGTTTCCGACTTTTTTTGTTTGTTTAAAAAAGAATATTATCTTTTCATATTTAGCAAGTTTTAAATTAATTCCAACATTTCATTTTACGCTTAATGGCATTCCCGTATATGGATGACATGACATATTTAAGACCATAAGATTCAAATGATAATTTTGATATGTTATACTCATTTTCAGTTTAAGATCAATCATAAAATTCAAATATTTCTTTACATTACTCCCTCCATCCATATTAGTACTATTTTTAACTAACCATATTATGTATGCTAGTGTTTATTTTCTTACTCATTTAATAATTACATACGTAACCTAATTAGTTATACAAAAACTAATTTTACGTGTTTATTTATGCTAGTGGTAAATCAGTACCAAATTGGGTGTTACCATATTTATGTGCTACTCTAATAATTTAAAATAGTCCTAAATTTTAGTCATATAATTCAAATAAGGAAAGGTTTCATAATCAAACTTTAATGAATTCCTTTTAAATATTAGAAAAATTATTAAATGACTAATTTGATAACTTGGGCACAGCCCTTAAAAAAAATTCACACACCCCTAAAAAGTAAGAGATGTTTTCACTAAGTTACCCTTAATTAAATAACACCTACTGTTTAATATGATTTCTTGGTTATATAAAAATCCGCTAATCTAAATAAGGGTAAATTTGAAAGAATTTTTTTTTTACTGTAACACTTTCTTGATTATGTACAAAATTATTCATTTTGAATTAAATGTATAAAACTATAAACACCATATAATATGGATCGGAAGGAGTATTAAATTGTATGAGACACATAAAATGAAGGGATTCTTTCGTTTATGTCCATTCGACCAAACTTAATTACTGGCAGTAGCCCAAATATATAAAACTTATACACTAATATGTATATTATACGTATAGTATGTGTATATTTAGGTTTAAATATACAAAACCTACACATTTGCTGATTATTTTGTAAATTAGATCACTCGAAAGTATTGGACTGTAAATTCCTACAATGAAACTGAAGGAAGCATTTAAAACGTTTTCCAAAGAAAACGGTGAGTGAAACGAGAATTCATTAATCCTTAGCAGAGGTCTCAAAGTCGTCTTTGCGGTTGGGAGCGTTTGATCCCAAAAATGAAACTTTCCGACACAAATCCAAATTAATGGATCCCTAAAGTGAAATACTAGATACCAGGTGTGGAACAGAAAAAAGTAGATCATCTAGAAGCCTCAAACAAAGTAACATTGAGAGATCCACTCATTCCCAATTATTTCTCACGGAGTCAACACTAACATTGAGAGATTTACTCATTCCCAAGAATTACCCACGTATTCAACACTAACTCTTTCAAATATATAACCAAACCAAAAACTCACTTTTTTCCCACCGTCCCTTCTCCTAACACGGTCCAAAAAACATCGTTAGCTTCCAAGAATTATCACAACACAAAATCCTACCCTTTGAATCATCACCACCACCAATCGACATATAATGTCATCTTCTCCGGCCATGGTCGCCGCCTCCGGCAATGACTTTTCTGGTAGTTTAGCCATGCCATGTTGCACCAATAACCCCAACAATAAGGATTCCATGGAGGATTTAGTTGCCTTGAAAATCAGCCTCTTGGGTGATTATCATATTGGAAAGACAAGTTTTTTGGTTAGTAATACAAATTTTCTTTCCATGCAACATTATTTGCATTGCAGAGACAGATTCAGGATTTAAATTAAATAGGTAACACCCTAAGGCGGAGCTAAAAGTAAGGCAAAGACAATTATAATACTCCATAAATCATTGAATCCTTTTTGTATGAATCCCTTGCTCCCCCATGCCACCCGTGCACCTCTTAATTTATACACACATTATAGAATTTTTTTTTTTTTTTTTTTGTAATTTTCTATATAAATGTGTATTTTTATAATTCGAATTTAATCATGGATTGTTCATTTTTGTATGTTTGAGTGAATTGCAGACAAAGTACGTAGGAAAGGAGAAAGGGGAAGAAGGTTTTTCAATAACAGGGTTAAACCATATGGACAAAACTCTATGCGTTAGTGGCGCTAGGATTTCTTATAACATTTGGGAAGTAGAAGGTATTTACATATATATCCAACTCCTTTTTTTCTTCTTATTTTTTCAGCATTCTAAAGATACAATTATGTGAATGTTGGTTTAAATGTTTAAGTCGAAATTTTCTAATAATGCAGGTGACGTTTCTCATATTCCAGTTGCTTGTAAAGATTCAGTAGCAATGTTGTTTATGTTTGATCTCACAAGTCGATGTACATTAAATAGGTATGAGTTTCTTCTTTTTTTTTTTTCCTCTTCCTAACATGAAATTAGTGGATCAATAGTTGTGATTATTTTCTAAGATTGTTATCTTGATATATAAACAGTATCATTAGCTGGTATCAACAAGCACGAAAATGGAATCAGGTAAGAAAATCTCTAAAGCTTACCTTTCTACTTTCTTGATTTGTATTTCCTGTTAATGTGACTTTTAATTATTATTTTTTTGGTTTTCAGACGGCAATTCCAGTTCTAATAGGAACAAAGTTTGATGATTTTGCCCAATTACCATTAGATGTGCAATGGACAATTGCTTTACAGGTATTATTCTCATTCTTTGTGACACCAATATAGGATGAAAAGAAATGAAGTACAATAATTGCTTAAGAAAACAGAGTTCATTTGCTAACAAGTCTTGGGAATTCAGATATAAGTTTAAATTATACAGTCAAACCTTTATATGAGGTATTGTTTGTCCCAAACTTTTTTGGTTGTTACAACGAAATGATGTTATAGAGAATATATAATAGACTACTATACACGGGGCGATTTTATGTATAAAATATGGGTCACGTGAACCCATAGTCACCCGACTAAACTCGGTGTATTATGTATATAATTCTTAAAATATATCTAATATTAACTGAAGGAACACATGGTCAAACTAGACCGAGTGGAGCACTGGTTAAGTGTTGGGTTTAATCCCTTAAGATTATGGGTTTGAACCCTACTAAATGTACTTTTGCGTCTTTTAAAAAAAAAAAAAAAAAAAAACTAAGGTGAACCCATCCTCTTGAAATCCTGGATTCGCTTCTGACTATACAATAACATGAACGATCTGTTGCACGGAAAATATTGTTGTTATAGTGAAATGTTGTTATTGAGAATCACTGTTATAGTGAGGTCTAACTATATACATTCACAATGTAAAGATTTTTCGCATTAGTCACGTAGTTTAACCTATGATAGCCGGTCAGTTATCACTTTTATCAATAACATAACATGAATTAGCTGGTCGGTTACTATTTTCATCAAGTTACCGTTTATCTTAATACTTAATATATAGATTTATTTGTAATTACTTTAAACATGACCTTATTTTTTTTATTTATTTTTTAATTTCTTAATTTTGTTCCAATTTTGCTTTGAACAGGCAAGAGCATATGCTAAGGCACTAAATGCAACCTTATTCTTCTCAAGTGCAGCCTACAACATAAATGTTAATAAGATCTTCAAGTTCATCACAGCCAAGATCTTCAACTTACCATGGACATTGGAACGTAACCTCACCATTGGAGAACCCATTATAGACTACTAGATTTTCTTCCATTTTTTGCTATTATTAAACCCCTCTTTGTCCCCAAAGAGAAAACAAGAAAAAACATTTTTCTTTAAATGTAACTATGAGAAAATTCACAAATCTCATTGCAAAAGAAATGGCTCACATAGTCAACCGGTCACTGGATCTAGTTAGTGTTACTACAGCCAGTGAAAATTCGGGTTGTCTTGGTATGTCATTCTGTAAAATGGAGAACAATTTTTCTTGTTTTCTTTTTGACTGCACAATGACTCTGTAATTTTTTAATAGAGTTCATTGATCAATTATTGGTTATTTTGCTTCGTTCATTCGATATGGTTCTCTCAAATGCCTTTGTATACTCTGTTACACTGTGTCGGTTTGAGGTACGATAAAAAACAATCTTGTAAATGTTAGTCCCTCTGTCCCATAATAGCTGTCACGTTTCGTTTTTCGAGAGTCAATTCGACCAATTTTCAAACCTAAATTGGATTAATTAATTTGAGATTTTATAATTAAAATTTAGATACTCAAATACTACACAAAAGGTACTATAAGCTGTAATTCTCCTTATATCAATATGATAGAAAAATACCTCTTAAAACATTGGTCAAAGTTCAAATAATTAAATCTCGAAAAGTGAAATTTATGTGACAAGTAATATGGGAAATTCAACCATGTCCGATGACATAATTTCAGAAAACACCTCTTATCTTTTGCTCAACAAAATCAGAAATTTTATCAACTGAAAATGTTTTAGGGAAATTTTCAATCTATATATATTGTTGCTAGAGTTAAATTTGGCACTTCACTCGAAATGCATTTCTTTTATTACATTTTTTTTTTCTGTCTTCATTCTATTACTGCTCAGACCTGCTGGTCTCAATCTCAAAATATTCCACATCTGGAGGCTAGCCTACGACATATCTTCGATGAAAGACCTTGCATGGTTATAGTTTTAAAATTCTTCAGTTCCAAATACTTCAATCTAATAATGGTAGCCTAGTACTACGTTACAATCAAAGTAGTGTGTTTGCAGCTAATTGTGCTCTTAACTTGTTTATATTTTGGTCTAAGGCCACAATAAATCTAGGCAACGCCTGAAAAATGGGAACACTTTTTACTTTTTGGGGGTGGCCTTTGAATAGAGCTTTTGGCTACAGAAAATTTGGCAATGCTTGTAAAGCGGTTCTTTGGAATTGTAGGTTACGCTCTATAAGCGTTGCCAAAGCATAAAACAATTGGCAACACTTATTTATATGTATGCTACACTTTTAAGCGTGATATTTTTGTAATTCTAAAAGCAACACTTTATAAGTGTGCTCTAAAAATTCTCAGCTAAATATTCCCTCCTTTCTTTTTCTCTTTTGGTGAAATATTTCCCCCCAATTCCTAAAGGGACCCTCTATTTGGATGGTTGTTTCCCGTGGTTCATTAATGTATGGTATGGTATGGTACAGTATGGTGTTGTATTGTATTGTCTTGTATTAATGACCACCTACTTGATAGATCGTATCGTTATCAGTGTTTAATAGCATTTGTATTGTTTGGTTTGACCGTATAGTACTGTATAATAACTTGTAAGTTTACTAAAATACCACTTAACTCTTAATTAGAAATTAGTTTCTATATATTAATAAAACTCGGTGTAAAGAATAAAATAGGAACTTTTAAAAAATAAGTGGGTGGCAGGTAGGGGTGGTGAGGGGGTGGGTGGTGTGAGGAGGGTGGTTGTGGGATGAGGGTGGGGTGGGGTTGGGTGGTGGTGAGGGGTAGTGGGGGCGGTACAGTGGGAGGTGGGTTGTTGTAGGATAAGGCGGGGTAGCCGGTGGTAGGGGTGGGGATGAGTTGTTGTGGGGCGGGTTGGGCGGTGCGTGGGGTAGTGGGTGGGTGGTGGCCGGGGCGGCGAGGGAGTGGGGTAGTTGGGGGTGGGAGCCGGGGTGGTGCGGGGTGGCGGGTAGGGGTGAGTGGTAGGGTGGGGGTGGTGTGGGACGGATGGTAGGATGGTAGAGCGGGGCGGGGACGGGGGTGGGACGGATGGTGGAGGGTGGGGCGCGTGGCATGGGTGGGGGTCGGTGGTAGGCGTGAGCGGGGGGGTGGGGTGGGGAGTATAGGGAGAAATGAAATATGTACTAAGGGAAAAAATCACCAAATCGTGGTTACAAAAATTAGACTTTTTCATAGTTATATAACCATGAAATGGAACACGTTTACAACACCATACCACATAATTTTAAGAACAATGAAAACAAACATGGTTTTATAGAAAATCATACATTAATGAACCACAGGAAACCACCATCCAAACAGGGGGTAAAGGGTAAACATTTCCCTCCTGCCTGAAATCATCATCGATACACTAGTTTAGGGCTTCTCGCTGTGTGGATGACGAGAAAATTGCAAAAGAAAATGGAGAAGTTACCGAGCCTCACAGTGAAGGAGAAGAAGGAATTTGCATTACACCAAGAAAATACATATCTATATTTATACGTGCAATAGTTACTCTTTTCTTCCACTGATATACTCCATACACACACACATCAATTGTTTGTAGCACAAATATATCCTAATTAGCAGTAACATTTGTTTTATAAATGCTTATTTGATTCCCTGTTTCTAGTTGAGTCCGAGCATACCTCGTCTCTGTAATTCTATGGCCTTTGTAGAAGTAACTTATTAAATTTTCACCGTTGGTTGATGTTGGGGTTTTTGGAGTGTGAATGGGAAATGAGAAAAGATACCTTTGGAAATAAGACCCAAAAGCGCATCTTTGGATTTGCACATTCTCCATCTCACCTTTTTCATTTTATAAATTTAGAGGGCTAAACCTGTTTTTACATAGAAAAATTCCACATCTTCGATATATTTTCTTACAAACTAATATCAAGAGTGATTCGTTCTTACGAATTTGCATTCGATAGTTGTTGGGGTTGAGGTACGGCTACGCCAGCAACAGGTATATTCGTTTTATTATGGGAGGAAGTAATCTATAACCCGGCTACGTTGAGGGATTAAATTCGCTAAGACATGTAGAATTATGTGGACTCGGATCGTTTTTTTTGTCATTTTGCTTTCTCGGTTTTATTAAAATATTGTTTCGTCGTTTGAATATTGTTTTACTAACAACATTTATTATTTTGAGCACAGTTTGGATAACAATCTTAAGGAATTTAATTATTAGTATTATTATTTTTCTGTGTTCTGCGTTGATGGAAACAAAACGAGAAGGAGATTTTTTTCTTTTCAGATGATAGAAATTATGATTCTACCATCATGTTTCGTAGTGGGCAGAATTTTTTTTTCCAATTGTTGATATTGGCATCAATTCGATGATAATGGAGGTGTGCTTATATGTTTAAAGGGAAAATACATAAATCCGCCCAAACGTATACTCGGATTAATTATGACGCATCCAACCTTTGCGGGGGACCTATTACCCCCCTGGCCTTATTTTTTTTTATATTTTTGTACCTTTTTTCGGCTGACGTGGCACAAAAAAAATTGATGCCCAGTTGCACAGTGGAGAGTGTTGCACACTCTCCACTACATCGGCGCCACGTCAGTGCCACGTCACTAAACCCTTCTTCTTCTTCTTCATTAAACCCTCCATTAATTTTATCTTCTTCACCACTAACCCCCTACTTTAATTCACGGAAATTGGTTATTTTCTACTACGTTGCTAGTCCAAGAAATCATATGACATGCCGAAGTTATACAAATACAAAGACAAGATTGACAACAAAGAAATTAAACAAAACTTCAAAGTAAAAATGATCTACAAGATGTGCACTTTAATGTTCCCTAGCAGTTCAACCAATGCATAAACCACGACATAGTAATTTCGCCAAAAGCGTCAATTTCATCAAATTCATGTATACTTTTCCCATCATATTTTACTTGCAAACCAATTTTGACTAACAAATCACCAACATACAAAAATTTCGCATTCAAAATTGGTAACCCAACAACATTTTCGACTACCCATTTCGTATTTAAGAATTCGACTACTCCATTTCGCATTCACAATTGGTAAACCAACAAACATTTTCCTCTAATTTTTCTATCATTGGAGGAAAATGTAGGATTGAATCGACAAAAATGGAGTTCGGGAAGTGAAGAAAAAGAATGAGAGTGAAGAAGAGTTGCACAAAGAAAAAGAAAGTAAAAAATTGTGAAAGAATAAATAAAGGTAACATTAGCAAAAATGAAGAAGAATGGGGGTGGCGGTGGGGTTAGGGGTGGGTGGGGAAAATGAGGGGCGGGTGGAATGAAGAAGAAGAAGATGGGTGGGGAAAATGAGGGGTGCGGTGGAATGAAGAAGAAGAAGAAGTGTTTGAAGTGATGTGGCGCCGATGTAAGACCGACGTGCAGTGTGAGAGTGTGCAACACTCTCCACCGTGCAACGGGCATCTAATTATTTTTGTGTCACGTCGGTAAGAAAGATGTACAAAAAAATAAAGGGGCATAGGGGTAATAGGTCGCCCGCAAAGGTTGGGTGCGTCATAATTAATCCGAGTATACGTTGGGGGGTATTTATGTATTTTCCCTATGTTTAAATATATAAATATACCCCACTTATATGTTTTGGACAGTACTGAAATATGGAATGAATAAATAATTAGACAATGTTGATAGGGTGTGTTCACTTTAGAGGTGAATTAAAAGAAGAGAAAAGTTTACCAATGCAAAAGATTTAGAGCACTTAATTAGATGTTTCTATGTCTCCAAATCTCATTGATTTCATGCTGTAAATATGATGGCTTTCATTGATAAATTAAATTGAAAGTGGGAGACTCTTTTTTTTTTTTTTTTTTTTTGGGGGGGGGGGGGGGGGGGTAAGTGGCGCTGTTCGGAGATAGTGGAACGGTATTAAAATGGTTCTATTTTCTCTTTCGTAACATATGATTTATTAATGAGTTCTGTTGTGAATACAAAATAAATAAAGTGGCCTTAACAATGAGTTTTCAAGTTCTTAGAATCTTGCAGTGGCTCTTAATTATAACAGATTGCCAAGAAGTTAGAAAGAGAGACATGAATAAATGATTCTCTAAGACAAAAAGTTTTAAACAGTTGAAGATGGTCAAAGAGGCAACTTCAAAGCAGAGACACATGATGAACGAAGAGCGTAATAAAAATCAGGTTTTATTTTTCTTCCATACTCTGCTCGTCTTTAATTTTTTACCCTTTATGATCTATAAAATTCAGTTTTTATAAATATTAGGGTAGACTTTTATATATTATTTGATGATCTCAAAATATATTCTATTTGCATGGCATAAGATTAATTAGTTGATGTACAATTTGATAGCATGCATAAAATATGTGGAAGATTATTTTCAAGATAGTAAGACATGAATTAGGCTTTACATTGATACTTGAAAATTATTCTTGAGATCATGAAAATAATATGCATATATTATTATGGGTCGGTAAGAATGTACACATTTTTTTACATTAGCATAAGCATGCATGTGCGAGTGTATTTTTATTTATAAGAACCCAAATGTCGAAAGATGCCTTTGATATTGGGATAAGGATTACTGAAGTAATCCCAACTATTATAGTAAGGAATGAAAACCTATGAGCATTGATATGCATATGAGTTGTATAAATTATTTTAGCGAATAGTTTTTTTTTTCTTCTCTATAATATGGCATCGCTTTGGCAAGACCAAAGTGATCGGTTCCCAGAAGGGTTAGTGGCGTTTGTGATGAAGATTGCACTAGGGTAATTTTTATTCCTTTTCTCTTATGGAGAGAATTGTTTATAAAGGGAAAAGAATCTTTTGTGTTTTGATTTGTAAAGGAGATTAAAAAAAAAAAAAAAAAAAAATACTCTTTTCAGAAATACAAAGTACTCTTTTTGGAGACTAAAGCCATGTGGTTTTCTCTCCGCTGGTTGGAGATTAAGATCTGCGTGATTTTCTACTCCAAGTTACTTCTCGATTTAAAGAATATAAAAACTTTACCGATTTAGTAACATTTGTTGGTTTGAAGATATAAAATCTTCGCTGGTTGTTTATTCGGTTTGAAGAGATAAAAACTCCACTGATTTATTAAATCTGTTTGTGTCAGAATTATTCGGTTTGAAGATATAAAAACTTCACCATTTTATTCTCTAGTAAAAAGAAGAGAGGAAGTATGACCGTAAGGATGTTCATTGCATTCTGTGGTACGAATTGCTGAATTAAAGCAAACTTCTAATTTGAGTTTTTAAAGCGTGAACGGAAACATTTTTCTATAACTCCCGGTGATTCCCTTCGGATTATAAAATTCAGTGGCTAAGAATTTATATTAAAATGATCATATTAATTGCTTGACATTAAATTTGTATGTGACATCTATGTTCATGGCAAAGCTTTCTTCATTAGTTTCGTTCCCTATTTTTTTTCTAATAGTCGCGAAGAGATTCAGGCCACCAATCTTTGTTGATAAATTAAGTGTTGATAAAGTGGTTATCATGCAAGGAGCAACAGTAAATGATATACATATATTTTTTTTTATTATAGTGAATATTGACATTTATGTTAATGATTTCTTGTAAAACGTTATTATGGTTGGTGTCTTTAGTTCTCCTTTCACTAATGGGTGACTAATATGTACTATACCGATTCAAGGGAACTAAGCGCTTATGTGTTTAATGATGATGTTTCACTTTAAAGGAACGACTTAATATAGATGGCGAATGCCTTGTTAATAAATTCTGGTTTATCCCAGAAATGTGGGGGGACGCTATTCTTACGGCTAGCCGAATACTCAATTTAGTGCCCCATAGAAAAAACACAATCTGTTCCACATGAAAAATGAAAAGGAAGAAAGCCCAATTTGAAATACTTCAAAGTGTGAGAGTGTTTGACCAAAGTGCAAGTTCCTAAATCTAAAAGGGTAAAAATAGGACCTAAAACTATTGATTGTGTTTTCATAGGATATGCCACAAATAGTAAAGCATATCAATTTATGTTTCACATATCAGAAAATCTCAACATTCATGTGAATACGATAATTGAATCACATAATGCTGACTTCTTTGAAAACATATATCCGTATAAAAGGGAATGTGAGTCGTCTAGCGAAGGATCTAAACGACATCGGGAAGAAACAAAGGAAAATGTTCCTGATGAGGAAAATCCAATACGTAGCAAACATCAAAGGACATCTACTTCCTTTGGACAAGATTTTCTAACATTTTTGTTGGAAAATGAGCCTCAAACTTTCCTCGAAGCTATGTCTTCGTCGGAAACTCAATTTTGGAAAGAGGCAATCAATAGTGAGATAGAATCCTTATTGAACAACCATACTTGGGAATTGGTTGATCTTCCTCCAGGGAACAAACCTTTAGGTTCCAAATGGATTTTCAAAAGGAAAATGAAAGTTGATGGCACTATTGATAAATAAAGTCAAGACTTGTTAAGGGTTTAGAAAAATGAGAAGGTCTTGATTACTTTGATACATACTCGTTGGCAATGAGGATTACATCTATTCGGGTGTTAATAGCATTAGCCGTTGTGTACGGTCTCGAAATTTATCAAATGGATGTGAAAATAGCCTTCTTAAATGGAGATTTGGAGGAAGAAATCTACATGGAACAACCCAAAGGGTTTGTAGTTCCCGGAAAAGAGAAGAAGGTGTGTCGACTTGTTAAGTCTTTTTACGAACTAAAACAAGCACAAAAGCAATGGCATGCGAAATTTGACCATGCTATGATGCCTAATGGATTCAAGATAAATGAGTGTGATAAATGTGTTTACATTAAGAACACTCTGAATCACGTCATCATTGTTTGTTTGTACGTGGATGATATGTTGATAATGAGTAACGACGTTGCTAACATAAATGCTACTAAGCGCAGACTTGCTAGTAAGTTTGATATGAAAGACTTAGGAGTTGCCAATTTATTTTTGGGAATTAAAATCCACAAGACTCCTCAAGGTCTAGCATTGTCTCAATCTTATTATATTGATAAGGTACTTGAAAAGTTCTAGTATTTGGACTTTAAAATTGCAAAGACACCAATTGATGTGGACCTTGCTCTTGCTAAGAATGAAGGTGAAAGTCATTCTCAATTGGACTATGCCAGAGTGTTGGGAACTTTGACGTATATCATGAATTGTACTCGACCTCATATCGCTTGTGCTATAAGTAAACTGAGTCGCTACACAAGTAATCCCGACCAAAATCATTGGCTGACAATGAAATGAGTTTTGGGGTATTTGAAACATACTCATAACTTTGCTTTGCATTATAACAAGTATCTTGTAGTTATTGAAGGATACATTGATGCAAATTGGATCACCGGATCAACTAAAATTAAATCCACAAGTGGATACGTTTTTACCATTGGTGGAGTAGCAGTGTCTTATAAGTCATCGAAACAAAAATATATCGCCCGCTCTCCAATGGAGTCTGAGTTCATAGCTTTATACAAAGCCGGTGAAGAAGCTAAATGGCTCCGAAATTTCTGAGAAGACATTCCGTTTTGGCCCAAACCGTTGGCTCCTATATGCATACATCGTAATAGCCAAGCGGCAATAGAAAGGGCCGGGAGCATTATGTATAACGGAAAGTCTCGTCATATACGACAAGACATAATACCGTTAGACAACTACTCTCTAGTGGATTTATCACAATTGACTACGTTAAGTCAAGAGATAATATGTCGGATCCACTAACTAAAGGCCTAACTAGAGAGGTGGTTGAAAGATCATCGAGGAGAATGGGACTATGGCAGAGGATAAGTCATCGTGGCGGTAACTCTACCTAGAAGACTGGAGATCTCAAGATCTAGGTTCAAAAAGATCAAACATAGTCATTGATAACGGCTAAACATTGTCAAAATAAACTTTTTTGGTCCATTCTCGTGATGCGACAATGTTCAGTACCAGGATAAAGCATTAAGGCTTTTTAATGGTTTCTAAGTTTGATACGGGGTATATCAAATAGTGTATCTACGGGATGACACATTTAGGAATCACCTATGTAAATGTGAAGTGTAAGCGCTTCAAGGAGAATTCGTAAGGCCAATTCTCTACGCACTTATGAACCAAAAAAAGTCATGGCAATAACGAACAAAACAATGAGAACCAAAGACGGTTAAAGGGTAAATTATGTGACATGTGGTTGTCTAGGTATACACCAAAGCTCAACGGTTCAAAGATATCAAATCTACCGATTGACCGAGTATATCCGACATATGTTCACTACGGAAATTTCAAAGAGAAATCTACTTATCCAGATGCGATTAATCCTTGCTTACGAATCACACAGTTTTTCATGCATGTTTTTCATAATATAGTCACTCCCCAGCGGGGGATTGTTGGGTTTTTTGGAGTGTGAATGGGAAATGAGAAAAGATACCTTTTGGAGTGCACCCAAAAGGTACCTTTTGGATTGCACCTCTCCATCTCACCTTTTCATTACCATAAATTTAGAGGACTAGCCTCAGTTTTCTACACAGAAAAATTCTGCACATCTTCTACATATTTTCTTACAAACTAATATCGAGTCTTTGTGTGATTCGTTGCCGAATTTGCGTTCGACGAAGTTGTTGGGGTTTGAGTTACCGCTACGCCAGCAACAGGTATATCCGTTTTATCCTGGGAGGAAGTAATCCATAACCTCGGGTACAGTGAGGGGATTAAATTCTTTAAGGACACACAATGAATTCTGTGGACTCGGATAGTGTTTTTGTCATTTTGTTTTCTCGGTTTTATTAAAATATTGTTTCGTCGTTTGAATATTGTTTTACTAACAACATTTATTGTTTTGAGCACAGTTTGGATAACAGTTGAAGCATGTAATCTAAAAAGAAAATGTGCTCATATCTAGCTTTGTTATGCATCTAGAAGTAGTGGTTTTCCCTATTGAACCATGTGCCTTAGATGTCTGAAAATAGGTGTTTTTGAAGTTGTGAGTAAGCCATTGCTTATCTAACTACATTAGACATATTGCTCTACGGTATGCTTGCTTGGATGAGTCATTCTTGTAAAATTAGTTGTTTATGACTTATAATTGGTTAATTTGTTGAACTAATAAGTCGCCATTCAGATGACTAACTGATCATTTGTTTAGCTTAACAAGTTTGGTTGGGATTTCTTTTAAGTGTTTGCTCTTTAAGTTTCAAACTCTAGTTTAATTACCTTAAGTCAGGTTTGCTCATTATTGAATAATACTAGGCTTTGACTAATTTAATCAGTCAAAGAGTAACTCATTCGGATAGAGTCAAGTAAATATGCTTATATTTGCTGAATGATATTTGATTTGCTTTACTGCTATGGTTGGTACATGAATGGTTTCTATCAACGTGGATCTTCGGTAGTTTCTGCTGAAGGAAGTTGACACTTAATGATAGCCAACTGCTTCCTCTGCTTGTTAATCCTATCTTGGGTCATTTGCAAGTATAGAATCTAGTATAAAAATTTTGTGCCTAAATTAACAAGTATTCGCTTGTTTTATTCAGCCATATTGAGTTTTCTCCTTGTTTAATAGGAGCTCTGCCTCATTATGCTGGTAGCTGTTTACATTTGACAGAAATTTCTTATTTGCTTAAAACTAAACTTACATATAGCTACGGGACATTCAATTTTGTACTCCCTCCGTTCATTTTTACTTGTATTCTAAAAATAGATTTTCACTTTTACTTTCACTTTTAGCATATCAAGATAAGACAATTTCTTTTTTTTCTGTTTTGCCCATAGTATTAATTACTCATTTCAAATCCATTAAAAATATGCTCCAATAAATATGGGTACCATGGTAAATTATACACTTCATTTATTATTTCTTAAGAGGTGTGCAAAGTCCATAATGGACAAATAAAAGTGAATGGAGGGAGTATATATTGTTTTTTGCATTATCCTTTGTATAGTTAATCTTATTAGCTGGAGTAGTGAAGCAAGTTTTAAAGTAAATACATATTTTCTCTATTATTATCAGCTGGTGATCCAACTGAAGAAGATTGTGCACTAACAACATTTGAGGAAGCACAAGATATTGAATAGGTAGGTAATATTCTTTGTCCTTTTCTTGTTTTTGTACTCGAGTCTCCTGTTTAGTTATTGTTTGCACTGTTCATGTTCACTTTTCTTAAAAAAAAAAAAAAAAAAATTGATTTTCTTGAAAATTGAGTTATGTGGAGTTTTTGTGGTGTTCCTTGTCCCTTTTTTCCTACTTGAGTCCCTCTTTAGTTGCTGCTACTGTTGTTCATTCTCACTCTTCTGAGTAGTTGCTCTTGATACACTAGTTGGTTTGTGGTGCATGGTATTTGTTACTTATGATTCTTTTTATTCAATTAGCATTTTTTTAGCTGGTTTCTTTTTTGGTTTTATGGATTCTCTGTGATAGTATTATGCATCTAGTTCATCTTTCGTTGTTGCTAAATTAAGTAATGTCATCTGAAACATTTAGCTCAATAAAACTATTGACATTGATAAGGGTTTAAAATTGTGTGGTATTCTGGTTGTACTGAATCTACTCAACCTATTATCTTCGCCATTGAATCTGAAGTTAAATTCTGAATTGTGTTGTTGACGTCTGAGAATTTTGGTTTGAAATTTTGAGTTTGGTTTCTGAATGATGAATTAGAATATTCATTATTCTGAGCATTCGAATTGCATTTGAGATGGTTTGATCGTAACTAGAAAATTTAGCACTGGTTGTTGAACTTAAATTAAAGAACTCCAGGTACACGTTAAACTATTCGTATGTCATTGATACACGTTAAACTACTCGTATGTCATTATATTGATTCTATTTGGTTTCAAAAAGAAAATTGAACTGGTGTGACTGTAGATTCAAACTCGTGGTTCTTACTGATTTTGGGTTTTGGATTCTGTTTGTTTAAAAACTGCCAGTTTTTGCAAAAATTTATTATTATTTGAACTCAGTGGTACACATCTAGAATCTAACTCCACATATTTGCATATAGTTCTTGTTTCTGTTTGACAGTCTGAACATCAGAGTTGTCAAAACTCGGGGGAACAGCGGATGATGCATTTACTGAAGTGTTTGGAAAGAAGCAGCCTGGTCGGATTAGATGCTATGGTCGATCAGTGAAAACAAGTTCTCCCGAAAAAAAAAAATATGAGATCAACAAGCTCAAACAAAAGCATGCAGATGAAATCACTTTGCTGAAGCAAGAAATGAAGCAAATGATGAGAGAAGAAAATGCCACATTGTTGGACAATTCTAATTTTTTATCTATTTAAATTTGGTTTTTTGGAGTTCATTGCTAGTGCACACCTTGAAATATTTATTTATTAGTATGTAGTATAAGACATATGTTGCTTTTTCGAAGTTTATTGCAAATCTACACATTTGAATTATTATTTTATGTTATTTATTAGCTAATTTAGTGCTTGAGATCTATATGCAAAATAAAATTGTGGTATATAAATATTTTAATATTTTAGTCTACTCAACATTGCCACGCTTTAAAAGTGTGCTTATTAATGGTAAGGTCACGCTTTGTAGGTGTGGCTATAAGAAAGCAACGGCCACACTTTGCAGGTGTGGATATAAGGTAGAAAAGGCAATACTTGAAAAGTGTAGTATGAGGTTATCAAAGGCGTTGCTATATGAGGCGCTACAAGCGCGGCCTTTGTACTGTATAGGCCGCGCTTTTGAAGTGTGGCTTTTAAAGCAACACTTGAAAAGTGTGGTCTTATGTCAAAGGTTACGCTTGTTTAGGCCGCCCCCAAAAAAATATTGTCTAAAGTCAAAAAGTGTGGCCTTTGATCAAAGACCACACTTATTGATAGTTTATGCCACACTTTTTGGGGTGGCTAAAAACCTAAAATGTTGTAGTTGTCGTTTAATCTTCCCATTATAGGAGGTTGGTTACAATTTTTGTTAAGTTACCACTTCTTGCCCTAGTCAAGGTTTATTGCATCCAAAAAAAAACCATGAGATCTCTGATGAGGTCTTCATTTTCAAAAAATAATCTTCCAGTCTAGTTGTAAAAAAATGACAGTTTGGTGTACAAAGCATCCTGCGTTAGCAGGGTCTGAAAAAGGGTCATACACCAAGGCAGGGGCGGAGCTAGCCCTTCGGGTGTGGGTTCGGCCGAACCCAGTAGCTTTTGTCCAAACCATATATTTGTATTAAATTTTTTGTCAAATATTTATAAATTATTAATTAAGAACCCAGTAATTTTAAAAAATTAGAATCCTGAACCCACAAGCTTCGAATTCTGGCTCCGCCTCTGCACCAAGGAGTGTGATATTTGACAGTCTACCCTAATGTGTGGCTGCTTCCACAGCTCCAACCCGTGAGTTGTCTAGAGAGAAATTGGACGGGGCCATAGAAATACAAACAAACAAGTATCAATTAGTCCACTAACTCTCAATTTTGATTGAGATGTTTTTTATGTGAGGTAAAACTTTTACAAACAAAAATCTAGCCGCTCAATATGAACCGTAAGTAGTGCCTTTACCAATCACATTCATACTTTAAAAATGGAAAGCTTAACTCACATGGCAATTTGAAGAAAGAAATTGACTCGCTCCTTTAGAAAATCAAGGGTTGGTAGTGAATATTGATCTGACATCTTCTTCATGGCAGTAATGATTTCCAACACACTTGGGTCCATACTAAATTGATGATTGGATGTACTACTCTATTTTGAACCGCAAACAAAGTTCAACATGGTTTGGGCATATTGAAAAGGAAACTTTAGTAAATGAATCCTCAATATTTAGAAATCTCAAAATAGGAAGCTCATTAGAGAAATATTTGTAAGAGCTAGTCATGTGATGATGTATAACTTAGTAATTCCGTACGCGAAAATCAACGGTCAATAACAAGTTATAGGATACTATTGAAAGAGACATGTGAACAGATTCAACTGAATTGAATACTTTCACTTGAGTTCATTTACATATGCAAAAAGAAGAAGAAAATATAAATATATACTAATAAATCACATTTATTTTGAAACCATTGACTCTATATGCTAGTTTCACCTCGGTCGATCTATAGGAATCCGTCTAGTCAATGTCTAAGGTTCCTATAGCCAGAGATGTCAGGGGTTCAATTGAGAAATTATACTATGTAAACAGAAAAAAATAAAAGTATTTTTTCTACATATATGTAAGTTGTTGAATTTCCTTGACATAAGATTTTTTGTGAATTCCTAGCTCTGTCACTGCCTACCGCGACCTTAAGTTAACAAATAATAATAACTGAGTTCACTACTAAATATTTATAGAATTTAATGGATTTTATAATACGTATACAAGGGTCTGGATAAAAATTAGTGAGTTTCAAATTATAAAATCATAAACCCATAAGTTATACTGTGGATCTATCTTGTGACCGTTCAATTATTATAGAATAAAGAAAAGAAAAAAGAACTAGTCTTAGTTGTGCAACAAATGTATTTATCACATACCAAAGTTGAGCAAAGTTTAAGGAAGATGGAAAATGACAGGAAGGAGTTGCCGTAATGCCATTTGCCAAGGCTTAGAGTTCAAATAAATTGGGGTATGATGGTGACTGGAACGATTGCTATGCATTTTGCAGAGCTGTATCTTCCTGAGATATTTAATTTGCACTCATTGTTATTGATTTCTTTTCTTTAATTTGACATCAGTCTCTGATATGCAATGGTGATTCCCAATGAGAATTTTGTGTGTCAGAAGCTAGTGTCAACAAGGAAAAAGAAAGGCTTAATGCATATGCGGCGGGCTTAATGCATACGCGGCCTCTTAAATTTGTTCTTTTTTTTCGTTTTGGCATCTTAATTAAGTGTTATTTCTATTAAATCTCTGAACTCGTCCTCAAGTGTGTCTATCAAATACAATCCGACTTACATAGTATTCCAACTTCAATGTAGCAACATGCTAATATATATATATTCTAATTTAATCATGTTATCTTTTAGCTAAGATTAACAGCAATTGAGAGTGAAAAAAAGAATAGCTCTTAATTAAAATTCTGAAAAAAGAAGCAGAATCCAACAGAAACCGACGTATCCATGACCTTACCACATGTCTAAAATAGTACTCATCCAAAGAAGTGTAGTTGCATATCTTCAAAACGTTTTGCTTCTATCAGTTGCTTCTAGTCGATACTCATCACCTTCGTGCCTTCAAGAAAGAAGAATTCGACAATTGCTAGTTTATTGAGCTGCCCATGATAAGTTTTGTAATAAATACATGATATTGAACGAGTATACAACATATTAACATTAATTATTTATCCAAATTCCATTTTTCTTTTCTCTCAATTGTTTAGTTGTCTAATTTTTTAGGAGAATTTTGATTTCGTTTCATTTCCTTTCTAATAGTTTATTTAACTGAACGCCATATATAATGATAATATAACAATAAATGCTAGTGAAGTATGATCAAATTTAGAGGTTTTGATGGACACACGAGGGACGAGTTCGGTTGCTAGGAGCAATAACACTTAAGGTACGAAAATGAAAAAAAAAAAAAAAAGAGGTAAGTTTAGGGGGCCGCATATGCATTAAGCCAAAAAGAAAAGAAGGAAAACCCATAATAAAAATGTAGGAAACATGGCACAATATGTAATTTGCTTTACCAAGCTATTGTTCATATAATAATTTTCAAGAACTATGACCAAGAGAGACTCTTAATTACCCATTGACAAAATTATTGAATAGACAGGTTGATTGTGATTCTCAATTGCTTTGTAACATGTAACTTTGCATTGTAACTCCATTATATTTGATTTTTTACCATTAGCCTCTGCAACAAGAAAAATCCAAGAAATCAATTCAACTTGTGCACAAGTTCTAAGTGACATGAAAATTTGCTAAGAAACTCAGCGTTTGTAACACTAGACATTTACCTTTGCCTTTTCGATATGTATATGGACACCACATTTGCAACTAGCCTTCACAATCTCAAGAGGTCCATATCTTGACCCACCCACACACCCCCCCCACCCAAAAATAATACAATAATAATAATAATAATAATAATAATAATAATAATAATAATAATAATAATAATAATAATAATAATAATAACAGACCCCTGCCATCACCTTTAAGAAATCCTACTATAAATTCAAGCCCCTAAAGTTTATCTCATTCTATAGTAAGAATTCTTGCAGTAGTGTAACTAAATTACTACTACTTCTACTATAGGCCTCACTAGTCTTTTGGCCATAGTAGCAAGACACTTGTTTTAGTACTATATTTCAAATATAAACAGTAATGGCTTTCTCTGCTGGACAATCTTATGCAGTTTCAACAAATTTTGATCCCTTGCGACAAAATTTCTTGGGTTCTAAGCCTCACATTTCATCATTTTCCATCAACTTGAAAAAATGTGAAAAGCCTAACATTTTGTCCAAAAAACCTGTCTATATTTCAGCAGTATTAAGTGGATTTGGACATGCTGATGAATCAAAAGAGTCCAAATCTAGGGACCCTTTAGTCCAATGCAATGCATATGAAGCTAGTCGACCGCAATCGGTACCAATCAACATTGAGTTTGGCCAAGAAGCTCAGGCTGCTGCTGCTCAGAAGATTAAGATTGGGCTATATTTTGCAACGTGGTGGGCATTGAATGTTGTTTTCAATATATACAACAAGAAGGTGTTGAATGCCTTTCCATTTCCATGGCTTACTTCTACTCTTTCTTTGGCTGCTGGCTCTCTCATCATGTTGGCTTCTTGGGCTACCAAGATTGCTGAAACCCCAAAGACTGACTTTGATTTCTGGAAAGCCTTGTTTCCTGTAAGTAAATGATGTTTATTTAGACACTCGGATTATGATTCGTTCCAGTTGAACACCGTAATGCAATGATAAAGTGTTCTTGCTAGACATTTTTGACTTACATTTTGAAAAAGATTTTGCGCGTGTTTTCAAGCATTCATTACTTGAATAAGTTAACTACTTAAATATGTCACATCCTTTGATTATACACAGTAGCCTCAATAAGTTGTAAGACCTCAGACCAATTCCAATTTCTGATAAATTGTATAATTAAAGGAGGTGACATATTTTATGTGATTATGTAATGGGCGCTTGAGAACACGTTCAAATTTTGTACTCAATTGAAACAGGCTATAGTTTAAGTGTCTAAATGAAATTTACGGACAAATTTAAGGCACCGTCGTCGATATATTCAGCCTTTTTTTGAACATTGAAACTCATATTCTGAATGTGGTCTGTTCTGTTTTTTTCACTTCTAGGTAGCTGTGGCACACACAATTGGGCATGTGGCTGCAACAGTGAGCATGTCAAAAGTTGCAGTTTCATTCACACACATTATTAAGAGTGGAGAGCCTGCTTTTAGTGTTTTGGTTTCAAGATTGTTAGGTGAAACTTTCCCTTTGCCAGTTTACCTTTCACTTGTGCCAATTATTGGTGGTTGTGCACTTGCTGCTATTACTGAACTCAACTTCAATCTAACAGGTAAGAAGAAAATGCAAGTTTCACTATTTTAGTTTAGGAATTTTTTCATTTTTGGTCAGCCGAAATTAATTACGGGCGATAATCAAAACATATATAACATATACACTGATTATGTATATGTTATGTATACAATATGTGTATTATATGTATATTTATACTTAATAAATAGAACCAACTACATTTGTCAGTTATTATTTTTTTTAGCGGTCCAAAAATATAATTAGCCCTTGCATTTCTTAATCTTGATACCCTTGCAGGTTTTATGGGGGCAATGATATCAAACTTGGCATTTGTATTCAGAAACATATTCTCAAAAAAGGGCATGAAAGGGAAGTCAGTTGGAGGGATGAATTACTATGCTTGTCTTTCAATGATGTCTCTTTTAATTCTGATTCCCTTTGCTATTGCTGTGGAGGGTCCACAAGTATGGGCACTTGGATGGCAGAAAGCTGTCTCCCAAATTGGCCCAAAATTTATATGGTAAGCCCATTGCACTTTTGTTAAGTTGATGAAAGATCCCAATGTCACTTTCAGTTTCTTTGGAAAAAGCAAACACAAGTATGTTATGTCACATGTTTCCCTTTGGAATCATGCTCATAGTTTATAGGGAAAAGGGCCAAATGTGTCCTTAAAATATTTGAAATGGGCAGATAGTTTAGTTCACATGCGTCCTTATCATTCAATAATTGGTCCAAATATTCCTTATTTTAATTGGAGCCCTTAATTAACCTAATTAACTCATTAATCAGCAAAAAAGGGTCAAATTTGCTCTTAAAGTATGCGAAATTGAGCAAATATGTCCCTCGTAAATAATATCTGTGAATGATACTCAATCAAATCTGATTTACTCACACTTAACAAAGTTAACAAATTAGTTTTTTTGGCTGACAGCCTCTCCCAACCCCATTGATTGTCTTGTGTGGTTCTAGTTTGCATAGTAAAAGTGGTCCAAGAACTTGCAAAAACTTAAAAAGACCCAAACTCCTAAAGAGAAAAAGGAAGATCTTCAAGATTTTATAAACTGACTTCAATGTGATTACTCTTTTCTTTAGGTGGGTGGTGGCCCAAAGTGTGTTCTATCACTTGTACAACCAAGTCTCCTACATGTCCCTAAATGAGATCTCCCCATTGACATTTAGCATTGGTAACACTATGAAGAGAATTTCTGTCATAGTCTCATCTATCATCATCTTCCAAATTCCAATTCAACCAGTCAACGCCCTTGGAGCTGCCATTGCAATCGTGGGAACTTTCCTATACTCACAGGTAATAACTGAATTTTTGTCTTCAAAATATATATAGCATTTTCACTAATAGTACAATAATAAAAATAGTCATTTAAAAATTTCTTATATGAAACCAGCTTTCTTATCTTAATAAAATTATTGTATTTAAATGTTATTAATGCTTGTATTTAGTGTTCCCATAATTAAAGTATGTATCACAGGGGGACCAGTAAAGATCCATCCAAATGATCAATCTAGCATATGGACAACTTGTTACTTATTTTCATCCTAGATCCACTGCATGCTTAGACAACTATAAGGATTGTGACCACTCAAACAAACAATAAAGAATCTTTGCTTCACTTCTAAAAACTAGATCACTAAAAAAAATGACATTAGCTACGAGCTTCGTTGCAAAATTACTCATAGTTGACAAAATATTTTGTTAATCAATCGCCAAAATAGAATTAGCTACAGATTTTATTGTTTAGCTACAGAATTTGTCCGTTGCTATTTCTGCTTTTTTTTTTAGTAGTGACTAGATGTACGTAGGAGGGTTGGTTCGGATTATTTAAACACCAAACCAAACCAAATGCGTCGGGTTTTTAAATTTATAAAACCAACCAAACCAATAAAATTAGTTTTTCAACTTGGTTTTCAACTTCGGATTTTCTCGGGTTATTCGGGTTTTTTATTTTTTCATGTTCCATACAAAACATACTTTTCTTACTTCAAATATTTTACTGCACAAAATACAACTATATAACTAAGGTGTTTCTTAAGAAAATAACACAAATGTGAGATGGGTGATGACATCGTATTAAAATATTCAACAAAAAAGATAATAAAATCGGTTAAAATAAGTATTCTTCATTAATAAGCTAAAGAAATGACTTTAATATAAAGTTATGCTAAAATAAGTCTGGCTAATAAATTAATTACAAGACAAAGAGAAAAAAATTAAGCTATATATTTTTACGCTCTAAACCAATTATGCAAAATTGAAGAATAGATATAAAATTATCGTCATTCCTGTTAGAATTGAATTTCTTTTGTTAGCATTAGTGTTGAGTTGGTTTGATTTAGACTTTATTTGAGTTACTAACATCCATGGAATATAAAATTCGTTGGCATTCAAAATTTAAGTTGTTAAAATAATATGATAAAAGACAAAAAAAAGTATGAAAAAATTTAGGAAATATTTACAAATTACATTACAAATAAATATTTTAAAAATCGAATACACGTAACGTCGGGTCGGTTTGGTTTTTTGACTTTTATTAGTGAAACCATTTTGATCGGGTTTTTTTTCCAACACCAAACCACTAGTCGGGTTTTTTTCTCGGTTTGACTCGGTTTATCGATTTGGTGCGATTTGTCGGTTTGCTTTGTACACCCCTAGTAGTGACCATTTTGAGCTAAATTTGTTGCTATGATTTTCGTGCAGGCTAAGCAGTAACCGGAATTTGGTGAGGGTAGATGAAAAGAAAAATTGGGGACTTAAGACTTGCTTTGAGGAAAGTAAAAGATGGATAGAACTGGACCTATCACTTGTTGTAGATGAGATATTTTAATGTTATCTTAGTGACTACTAGCAGCATCCTAGCAAATGACCCGAGGCATCGAAATGGTACCAGCCGTACTTAATAGTAGAAGAATTTGGCTGAAATATGTAAAATTATCCCTAGCTCCTAAAAAGATTGTTCATTGTTTTTCCCTAGCAAATGACTGGAGGCATGGCTAGATGGATGTGAAAAATGGGCAGTCTCAGTGATATTTGTATTTACCCTTACGATGTGAATTAATATGAAAATATTGTATGTGTTCGTGGTGGTGATAAATTGTAAAGATTGGTTTGCTCTGCTCGAGTTATATGTCTACAATTGAAATATTTTAAAATGAGTTGTTAAATAACATACTGACGAGATTCCTAACAACCTAATTTGAATTCTCCTTGTGATGTTTCAACGTCTTTTGAAATCCTATCTTGTACCTATGTAGTTTGAACATCACAAGGCAAAATTTGTTACTACAGAAAACTTTATGAACAATTTAATAAAATAAGCGGAATAAAGATAGTATTAAATTTGGGCAGTCCGAAAAAACTTGTGAACAATTAAACAACATAGACAAGATTTACAAATTCATCAAAACTTGTGAACAATTTAACAACATAGGTAGAACGAAAATAATACCAAATTTTGTCAGTCCGAAAAAACTTATGAGCATTGAACAACACACGCAAGATTTGTCATTTCAGCAAAACCTATGAACAATTTTTAAAAAAGGTAGAATGAAGAATGCACCCAAGTTATGTCCTGCCAAAGATAACTTATGAACAAGACAAAATTTGCCAGTCCGTTAAGACTTGTGAATTTATCAAGATAAGTAGAGTAAAGACTGTACCAAAATTATACCATGCTGGCTTAACTTTTGAACAAGACAAGATTTGCTAATCAAACAGGAACTATGAACAATTTAAAAAGATAGGCAGTGTGAAGATGTATATATGAAGGTGTAATTTTTTATTTTTTCTAGTATGTAGCATCAAAAAAATTACCTTAAATTTCCAAACGAGGATAAAATTGGGCAATTTGCACGATTGTCCTTATTCAGGGGTGGTCTTTAATTTTTGCCCCTCAAATTGCTGGTCTTTAATTTTGTCCTTCTCCTAAATACCCCGAAGTTCTAGGTTCGTGCCCCTGCTCAGTTAAAAAAAAAATCTCCAAGGTGAGGTTTAACGACCAAACTAGGCCTATTTGGGCAAAAGTTAGGCCTTAAGGCCTAACTTTTGTAGAATTCCAGCAGAAAAAAAAAAAAAAAAAAAAAAAACCTGCCTTGCAAAATTTCGCACAAACTTTTGCCTTATAAGGTAGAATTCGCCTTAAGGCAAAAAATTTCGCGAAGCCTTGCCTTGCAAAATTATTTGTTTTCTTGACTGAGCAGAGGTACGAACCTAGAACCTCAGGGTATTTTCGATCACTTTTTTAAGTCGAAGGACAAAAATTAAAGACCAGCAATTTGAGGGGCAAAAATTAAAGACCAGCGCCTTTGAAGGGAAATCCGTGCAAAAAAATGGATAAAATTCAGATAGTGGCCCGAAAGAAGAATTTGCGCTGTTTGTTCCTTAATTGGACTGGTCTTTAATGTTTTCCCTTCGAAATCGAATTTATGTTTAACGGAGCATACATTTTTTAAGGGCATGGAACGTAACTTATGGGATATTATCATGCTAAAATATAACTTATACCCCATGAAAAAGTTGTTTGCATGGAGGGTCAAATATTAAAGACCAGCATAAAAGAGAGACAAAATCGCAAATGACCCGGCACGAAATGATACTATTTGTAAGGGACCCTTTCTACAAATCAAAGGGCAAGGTCTCAATTTGGCCTGGCTAATTGAGTATTGGGCCTACTGCAAAACGGGCCAGTTTGCTAGAAGGAAGTGTTTAATCTAAATCTCTTTCTTTTTTTTTTTTTTTTTTTTTTTTTTTTTTTTTTTGCGCGGATTGTCCTACAGATGGACTGGTCTTTAATTTTTGACCCTCAATCGCTGGTCTTTAATTTTTTCCTCCACTTCTCATTTAGTGTATTTATGGGATAAAGTCTCCTTATTCGTTGGTCTACGACCCCGGAGATTTTGGGTTCGAACCCCAGCAGAGTTGAAAAAAAAAATCGCAAAGCGAGGGATTGACAAAAAAAATCATGACGAGGATTTCATAAATTATGCCTATTCGGAAAAAGCTTAAACTTGTGTCAGACATAGTTCAATAGAAATTAACTCATCCGAATTTCTTTTTTTATTTTTTCGATGTCAGAGATATTTTTTACCACTTTTTTATTACTTAAAATGCCGAAGAACAAAAATTAAAGACCTTCGATTTGAAGGGAAAAAATTAAACACCACCCCATGATAAAGGGCAATCGTGCGTATTGCCCAAATCTTAATTCCTAGTCTTTTCCACAACTACAAATGTTGACCTTTTGAATAGTACGTGTTATGCTAGTCCAGCAAAATTTTGGAGGTCAACTTTCAAGTGCACAACAAATCCATCATCTTCCTTAGAAGTGCTTTTTTATAAAAGATTTTGGGTTATACACAGTTGTTTTCACAAAAGATCCGTGAAAAAAATGGGATTTGTTACATAAACAGCAAACTAGTAGTAGGTAATTATATTTAGTAGCTATAGTTTAGATTAATTACATCCTATAGCTAAAAGTAATATGTTAAATACAATTAATAGCTACCTATATTGTTAAAGTAGAATACCCATTATCACATTATTCACTTTCAACCCAATCCTCCCATCTCTCTCTCTCCCCCCTCTTCCCCCACTGCTCCGGTGAACCAGAGCAGCGGTGCCCCTTCACCACCACACCACTGCCACTACCAACCCCTTCCCCTTTTCCCTTTCTTCTCCCTCATCGATACTGCCTTCTTGTGTGTTGCTTCCAAGTATTCTCGTCGATGTGCATACGCACTAACCCATGCATTCTCATAAGTAAATTGCTTCCAAAATGATGCAATTTCTTCTTGGATATGATCACTGTACTTGCATCATTTTATTCACAACAAAAAGAAAATGACGATGACGGCGGCTTTCTCTTTCCCGTCGCCGCTCCGCCTCCCTGCGCTGTACACATTCCGGTCGGATCTGGCCGGAAGCGGCTTTTTTTTTTTTTTTAATACAATCTGGTGTTGATGATGATGATAGTGACGGCGGTCAGATCTGGACGGAAACAGTCAGATCTGATCGGAATTTGACCGGAATTTTATTTCTTGTATTCTGTATTTGAGTGTATTCGTTAATTTTATTTCTTGTATACAAATGAATACATTGTTTTGAAGTGTATATAAATGAATAGAGTGAATTTTATTTCTTTGTATTCAGTTTTTGAGTGTATTCATTAACTTTTTAGTACAAAATTCTGCTTTTGTATACAACCGATTAAATATAATAAAGTGAATACAATGTAAAAGTAGCTACAATGAATACAATTGAGTTGAATACATTTAAATTGAATACAAAATTCAGCAAATTTTAATATCGTATTCATGAATATAGCGACGAATACAATAAGTAACAAGTCTTGAGTTTTGCTATATGTTTGCTACGTGATGTAAATAGGTAAAATGTAGCTAAGAAACAAAAATAAGGCTTCCAAGTTAGTCATTTATGAAATTTTCCCAAAAAAATAATACAAGCACTCGATAAATAAAATAGTGAATTTTTTTATGGGAATAACTTAATTATATTACCTACTAACCATCTTTACACGATATACTCTAGTAATAATAATTACTTTAAAAATATATATATATATATATATATATATATATATATATATATATATATATATATATTACATAGGGGGTACGGAAAGGAAAAATGGGGTAGGGAATTACAAGGTGGGAATCGATCGAACTTTCACTAATAAGGTGAAAGTTCAGATAGTCAATTAACTGAGCTACTAAGATCACATAGTAATAATTAATTATATATATGCTCTTATAATTATTTACATAATATATATTCTAGTAAAAATTAATTCTCGTTACTTAATAGCACAGTGTCTTATGGGATACTATCCCTAAAATTTACCAATTTTGATGTCTCCATTTTTTTAGCTGGGGGTTTTCCGGAAAGAGTGGACAGGGGTAAAATCTGCGCGCATTCTACCCTCCCTGACCCCAGTTGTGGGACCACACTGAGTATGTTGTTAATGATGAAACAAACCAAACATTCCAGTACTCAAATATATAATGAAGAAATGACAGTATCAAAAAGATATTCAAATCAAAACAAGCAATACATTATTCAGCAGGATATTCAAAATCAAAAAAGGAATATTCAAATAAGAACTATACTATTCAAATCCATATTAGAAAAAGCTACACTAATATAATATTCAATTTCAAACTTACAAGTTACAATAATCGATTCAACAGTACAATATTCTGTATTTAAACTTATATATTCGACTCAAGAGTACAATATTCAGTTTAAAAAATATTATATTCAATTCAAAACTACAATATTCAATTAAAAATTAATAACGTATTCAAACCAAACTACAATATTCAAATTAAAAAGCTACATATTCCGATCAAAATTCCAATCAAAATGAAAGTATTCAAACCAAAATTACATAGTCCAAAAGAAATTATTATAATTTTCTTCTTGAATGACTGATGAGCGAGAACCCCCAAAGATAGTTGGAACTCGCAACTGCACTTCAGATATGAGGATAGAGGTAACCCAACCAGAAAAGGTAAAATGTGAGTGGAAAGAGAGAAGGTAAAAAAACAATTCCTTAAAATATGGAATTGGCAATAATTAGATATATTTGCTAGAGTGATCTATAAAAATATTTTAAAAGTTAAAAATGATAAAATAAACTTATTATATGAAAGAAAAATAAATCTATGTCGTATTGTAATACTTGGTATTTCTAGAGAGTACATGGTGTAGATTTCTCGATCTTTATGAGGTAATTTTCTTCAATTTAAATTGCAGTTATCATAAGAGATCACTGTCTAGTATAAAAAATTAGATATTGCTTAAGGATTTTGAATTTTCCACCATACATTGGTGTAAGGTGAAGGCATTTGATTACCATAGTGACTCCCATTTTCTTTTTCATAATTGATGCCATTACTAATTCAAATTTGGGAAAGATTGAAGGCATAACATGGCAAGTTTCTCGCGATTTCAACGCCATAAACTATTTTTGCTAATTCAAATAAACCTCTTGTGATTTTTTCTTAGGTAAATATACCTCTTTCTCTTTTGATATTAGAAGCGTGAATCCGGTTTATCGATTCGGTTTTATATTATTCGATTTTTACTTTTTCGGTGTTTGGTTTCTAAAAAATATTCAATTCAAACCAAAATAAGTTTGGTTCGGTTCGGTTTTTATTTTTTCAGTTTGGTTTTTTTCGATTTGGTTATTCGTTTGCATCATATAAGATAATCAACATAATAGAATAGCTTATATTTGAATGGCGAAAACGAACAATATTTTAGAGAATGAGAAGCAATCATGTCGGGCTCCAATTGGGGTACCGAACACCGGGTAGAAAATTAAAAAAAGAAAAAAATGATGAAAAGTGGTAAAATACTCAAACTCAAATTCCCTTAAATAATACTCGTATGTTAAATCTATATATATATATATATATATATATATATATATATATATATATATATATATAAAGAGAGTAGTCTAGCTTAATATTAAGCCAAGTGGCGTAATATGAACAAGCCACTTTGCAACAAATTCTATTTGCATTAATTATTAAAGAAGTTATTAATTGTAGTTCAAAATATACTAATTTAATAATCTACTAATAATCTCTCTCTCTCTCTCTCTCTCTCTCTCTCTCTCTCTCTATATATATATATATATATATATATATATATATAAAAGGAGAATAGTCTAGCTTAATATTAAGCCAAGTGGCGTAATATGAACAAATAACTTGGCAACAAATTAAACATTAATTATAAAAGAAGTTATTAATTGTAGTTTAAATTATTACATAATTTAATAATCTTCTACTACCACCACTACTAATCAACATATAGTAGTAGAGTTCTTAATATAATAATAATATCTATATCTATATTTATTAGAGTATAATAAAAGGAGGGTAGTCTAACTTAATATTAAGCCAAGTGGCGTAACATGAACTAACCACTTGGCAACAAATCTATTTGTGTTAATTTTAAAAAGAAATTAATTGACATTATTAAATGAACTCACATAATTTAATGTATTTGACTGGAGAAATATAACTAATTGATATTCTTGGATTTAATTTGTAGTAAAGAATACTCTTTTAAATGGTAAGATATAACATTACATGATAGAATTTTTTTTTTTTTTTAAAAAAAAAAACCTTTAAAATAATTAGTTGGAGATGGGGTAAAATTACTGTGAATGTGCAGAACTTATAGTACTCAATAAAATAAAAACTTACCAAAGTAAACATACGTGATATTTTATTACTTATTATTCATAGATCAGTTGTGAACTATTATGTAGTAATGTTTTTGCCCCATTTTTCTATACCGTAGCAAAATAAAGGTAATTAGAAGTAAATAAGGTAATTAGAGATTGAAACTTACTGTCTAAGGCAAGGAATAATATTATATGACAAATAATATTTAAATGATTTCATTCGCGAACAAATCAAGGAAGCATGACAACGATGAATCAGAAATAGAGTTGGAAAGAAATAATTAATTACCAATCAAATTAGACATATATGGAAAAGAATATTATGATTAAGAATCATTCCAAAATAAAAATAATCAAAGTTTGAAAATATTTAAAGTTCTTTGCCAAAGAAAAAGGGATTAATGTGATTGAAGACACCTTTAAAGATTGACTCTAAACCCTAATGAAGACAGAAAAGAAGAGGTTTTACAAAGATCAAATACTTTTCAATATTTTCCGTCATGCTTCATTCCTAGAGTTTTAGAGAGCTAAATCGTCTTTCCTGTCGATGAGGTGAATTCTCTTTTTTCTTCCTTTCCTTTTTTTTTTTTTTTTGTTTGAAACTTTGAAAAAAATATTGTAACTACGAGCCAATATAGTGTTTGCTTTTTAGATGTATCAAACTACGAGCCAATATAATTGTCAGATTTTTACAATGAAATTTAAGAATTATTTTTTTTCTAAAAAAATTTATTATGTAGTAATGACCTTTTTGTCCTATTTTAAATTCAAAAGTAAGTAATTAGTATGATCTACTGGTGAATTTGAATATTATGAGGTTCATCATGCTGATATAAGATGAAGGCTTTGTGCGATGTTCTAATTGACATATGATTGCATTGTATGTAATTATGGATAAATAGTTTTGGTATTTTAATTTTAAGGGGTTTCTTGTTTGGTATTAGAACATAAAATACTCTCTTTAACATATTTACAAATAATTGATAATAGCTCCAACTGTTTTTCTTAGAAAACACTCATAGTCTTGATGTGTTAATTACCTCAAGTGGTCTAGAAGTGAATATAGTTAATTATTAACCTTTTTTTTTTTTTGAACTTTTGCTTCTTCTTCTTTTCAGATCTTCAATGAGTTGTTGGGTAAATATAATTCATAAGACATTCTCAATACACTAATTAATTACCGAGGTTGGTCTTTCGAGTTCAAGCATTAGCCTTGAATCATCTTTACTATTCTTCGTAAATTCATATTTAAATCACTTTCTTAAGGAGTAGGAGACAATGAAGAATAGTTTGAAGAAGAAGTTAATTCCACGTCTTCGACACAGAAGGAGCATGTACTTTCACTAAAATATACGCGCAAAGAATGTGAGAAAACTTATTGAGTAGTAAATATTATAAAAGTGAAAAAATATGTGTAATATATAATGGAAGACATTATGGCACCGAGATTAAAAATTACAATAATTTAATAGTAAATACGTGATAAGATTCATTGTACTTTTCCACAGCGGGTTTATTGATTTGGTTTTCACATTGATGATCCTTCTTTGATTTCCCGATTATTTTTCTCAAACGAAAGGGATAATCGTTATTTGAAATTTCCAAGAAAAAGAAAGAATAGGAGTGATGATGGAAAATTATGTGTTTTTTGTGAATACATATGATAACGAATTCCACACAGTTTACCCTTACAAATGCATAAATATTATTGTCAAAATTAATTTGTATATCTTATTTAAGTAATTCGTGCTTATTTTTTATTTAACACTTGAAAAATAAAGTTCAAGTTTTTCTAATTAACAAGCAATTGAAACCTATATGTTCTTGAGTGCACAAGAGCACATATGAATAATTTTTTGATTTCCATTTATTTGAAAAGTGACATAAAATAAAATCTATTACTATTTGTTGGTCCATTATTATAAAAATAAGTTAAATAGTAAATGTTGGGATAGGGAAGGAGAGTCAGAGAGAGCGGGAATGAGTTATTGCTCATATTCTAGTCAAAATGTTTGTTCTAATACTTTTAACAAATAAACTCTCATAGTATAAAATTTATTAGCATAAGAAATAAAAATATTTTAGATTATATTATAATAGAAAAATTATATTATGAATAAGACCGTGTGATGGAAGACTTAATAAATATAACCAAATTTAAAAATATTGAATATAAAGAAATTCAAGTACCACATTAAAAATTTAAGAATTAAATTAATTTCTTATGTGGGTAACTCTAAACTATACATTTATAAGTTCTTTTGCTTTCCAAATCATATTTAGAAGTAAGTTACTTAACTAATAATTATGTAAAGTAGATATTTTATTTTATAATGATATGATCTTTTTATATGTTATAGATCAACAATCATTCAGGATTGTATAATGAACAGGGTTAATCTCACAACCCAATTCGCGAGTCATGGTGGCACCTACACTATCCCTCCGAGTAGGCGAACCACATTACTATTAACAAGTTAAATAAGCGAAAAATTGAATAAGAATAAGTTATCAAGTCTTAAATACTTATCATAACTAGAAATGTCACGACAACCCCAAAATCTGGTCAAAGGGCACAAGAGCGCTAACATAGGTTGGAATAAAAGTCTGAAAATACCCGAAGGCTACATACTGTCTGTCGAACAAAAAAAAATAGAATTAAATAAGAGGGTCCTTCAGGGGCCACGGATGACCAAGTAGCTCACCCTGAATGACCGAAAGATGTCACCCTCGCGTATCAGCCACGGGGCGTAGAACTGGAGCCTGGATCGTACTCTGCACTCAACAAAAGTGCAGCAAGAGTAGTATCAGTACAACACTAGTACCGGTAAGCATCATAGGCCGACAATGATTAGATAACGCATGAAGAAGTGGAAACTAACAAGTAGCATATAGAGCAAACAAGTATCGTCACGTATCATACATAAGTAAGGTGTAAAGGAATCATGAAATCAACCAAGACAGATATAGTTCACCAGATGATCAGTCAAATATATGAGTGAATGAATGCAATGCAATGCAACAGTCACCTCTCTCACTCCACTCTCGTACACATATGCTAAGGGTAGTGCCTCGAAGCCATGACCCATCGGGGACCCGCGAAGTCCATGTACCACTCGTGATCTCCGGCAACCTCGGAGGCTATCAATCACTCTCAATCTCCGGCAAAGACCTCGGAGTCTTTCTGTCACTCTCACTTTCCGGCAAAGACCTCGGAGTCTCTCAATCACTCACCTCACCAATCATCACAACAATAATATGGAAAGCATGTCATGCATGATATCAGTCTCAACAATATCACCAATATAAAATCAACAAGTACAAATCATATTACTGTCCACTGTTCAATTATCAATATTACCATTCCTTTTTATGTGATGAGTGAGCTAGTATGTGACGGAGATACAAACAGGTGATAATCACAGAAAATAACACATTTGGCGACAAGCCAATAGCTGACAGAACCAACCTAATTAGAATTCATCTGCACTTCATGCCCGAAGGCCTAACATGCTATCCCCATCGAATTCTACAACTACATACGATTTTCTAATCAGAGTCTAACTAAAGTAGACCGTAACCTACCTCAATGCCGAGCGGGTGCCACGAACAATCAAACTAATGTCTTCTCTTTGCGTAGAGCCTCTGAACGATCAAAATCTATAAAATATGCGATCTACGTTAGAATACGAATCTAAGGACACCCATATTGCTATATTTATATTCGAAACCCAAAAACACACCCCAAAAAGTGGCCTTGGGCCCACAAGGGCAAGATTGGAATTTTATTGAAAAATAATTTCACCCATTATCTAAGGATCATATATTTTTAAAATTGGTCAATTTCATCCATAAATGGACTCTCAAATCATTAACTCTCCTTTCTTAGGACTAGGACTCGAAACCTTTAATTTACCCCAATATTCAATTACTGGACCCACTATTTAAAAAAAGAAAATATGAAACCAAAACTAAGTTACAAAACCAGTAAATTCAACCCCGAATTAAAAATATGCAGAACATTAACCTATGCTCTATTCATCCATTCTATACTATTTCTCAATGATTAGCTCATAATCAATATGTTACTCAATTTGAAAACTCACAAAATTGGCCCCAATTGTCTCTGCCTCTAACTTGTCCGTTCCCATTTATTTTGTTGACTAAATCGTCACTTTCTTGTAATAATATACAAAACTATTAAAAGTCCTTTTGTACTTTCACATGTGATAATAACCAGATGAGTTTATAATATCATCTAATAATTGATAACCATTCTTGTGCGGTCAACAAATATAATTTTAGTCAAAGAAATACAATTCCATACCTGATGTCCCTAAAATTTACTTTCAAGAGAAGAAATTTCATTTCAGTTGTTTGCCTCCGTGTAGTGTCAAAGTGTTCCCCTTCCTTTCTTTTCTTTTTCTTACTAAAAGTTAACTGTATTATTTGATAGTTGATACCCTATGCCACTATGCTATACGGGTAATGAGAAGTGGGCTAAGCCCAATGACTTATTCTAATAGTTTTTACAATTTAATTATTCACTTAACCATTTATACAAAATAAAGTCATTCGGTCAAATACTTTATTTACCAACTTGTATCTTGTATGAGCAAAACTCATATTCCTATAAATAAATTATTCACATATATTAAATAAATATATTTCAAAAAGTACTGCCAATTAAAACACCGTGCCACCAATTCCCGCAAGTCAAGAATACCCTTTAAAACTACGAAAAATGTATTTTAGGAAAAACGAGTTCAAAAGTGCTAAATGACCAAACGGGTCGTTACATCAGATACCAATCAAATAATCGCTCGTCCTCGAGCGACAAGGGAAAAGGTGGAGAAAAGGAGGTACCTGGATTGTCGAACAACTGAGGATATCTACTCCGCATATCCGCCTCGGTCTCCCAAGTGGCCTCCTCAATCGGACGGTGCTTCCACTGCACCTTGACTGTAGAAATATCCTTGGACCTTAACTTTCTCACTTGCCTATCTAGGATTGCTACCGGCTCTTCCTCGAAGGATAAATTCTGATCTAATAATATCGAATCCCACTGAATGATATAAGACCCGTCTGCATGGTACTTCTTCAGCATGGAAACATGGAATACCGGATGAACACCTGCCAAACCTGGTGGCAAAGCCAACTCATAGGCCACCTCACCAACTCGACGAAGAATCTCAAAAGGGCCAATAAACCTCGGGCTCAACTTACCCTTCTTCCCGAATCGCATTACCCCTTTCACGGGTGAAACCTTCAATAGGACCTGATCCCCAACCATGAACTCCATATCACGAACCTTTCGATTCGCACACTCATTCTGCCTACTCTGAGCTGCCAGAAGCTTTTCCTGAATAAGCTCTACCTTGTCCAAAGACTCCCTCAGCAAATCTGTACCCCAAGGTCGAACCTCAAAAGCATCAAACCACCCAATAGGAGAACGACACCTCCTACCGTATAAAGCCTCGAATAGCGCCATATCAATACTGGAGTGATAGCTATTATTGTATGCGAACTCTGCCAAGGGTAAGAACTGGTCCCAATGACCACCAAAATCAATAACACAAGCCCTCAACATATCCTCAAGCACTTGAATAGTCCTCTTGGACTGACCATCTGTCTGCGGGTGGAACGCGGTGCTAAGATCTAACTGAGTTCCCAATTCCTTCTGCAAAGTCCTCCAGAAATAGGAAGTAAACTGAGTGCCTCTGTCGAAAATGATGGAAATAGGAACCCCGTGTAATCGCACTATCTCTCGGATGTAAATCCTGGCCAGCTTCTCTACATTATAAGTGATCTGAACCAGAATGAAGTGTGTGAATTTAGTCAACCTATCCACAATAACCCAAATCGAATCAAACTTGCCCAAAGTCTTCGGAAGACCAACCACGAAATCCATAGCAATCCTCTCCCACTTCCACTCGGGAATGGGCATCTTCTGAAGCACACCACCTGGTCTCTGGTGTTCATACTTAACCTGCTGGCAATTCGAACACTGGGCAACAAACTCCACAATGTCTCTCTTCATCCTACCCCACCAGTAGTGTTGTCTCAAATCACGATACATCCTTGTTGTCCCCGGATGAATGGAATACCTGGAACTATGAGCCTCTTTCAAGATCAACGGAATCAAATCACCAACTCTAGGAACGCAAATGCGCCCCTTAATCCTCAAAACACCCTCATCATCAAGAATAGCCTCCTTGGCTTCTCCACTTAGCACCTTATCCCGAATCCTGCACAATTTATACATCCTCAAACTGCTGGGCCCTAATCTGCTCCAAAAGAGATGACCTCGCCTCCACACAGGCTAAAACCCTACCAGGTTCTGAAATATCAAGTCTCACCATACTATTAGCAAACACTGCACCTCCATGGCTAAACAACGCTCTCCTACAATCAAACGCGCCAAGCTACCCATACCCACTGCCTTTCGGCTCAACGCATCAGCTACCACATTAGCCTTTCGCGGCTGATAAAGAATAGTGATATCATAGTCCTTAAGCAACTCCATCCATCTACGCTGCCTCGAATTTAGGTCCCGCTGATTAAACACATGCTGAAGACTACGGTGATCCGTGAACACCTCACAATGGACTCTATACAAGTAATGTCTCCAAATCTTCAAAGCGAAGACTACTGCAGCCAACTCTAAGTCATGAGTGGGGTAGTTTTTCTCGTGAACCTTCAACTGTCTCGAAGCATACGCGATCACCCTACCCTCTTGCATCAGCACACAACCCAAGCCAATCCGAGAAGCATCACAATAAACAGTAAAGTCCTTTCCCTCTACAGGTAAAGCCAAAATCGGGGCTGAAGTCAATAAAGCCTTGAGCTTTTGAAAGCTCTCCTCACATTCATCGGACCACTGGAAAGGCACATTCTTCTGAGTCAACCTAGTCAAATGGGAAGCAATAGACGAAAATCCCTTTATAAATCGGCGATAATAACTCGCAAGGCCTATGAAGCTCCGAATCTCAGTCACTGAAGTAGGCCTGGCCCAATCTCTAACCGCCTCAATCTTCTTGGGATCAACCATAATCCCATCCTTGGACACAACATGTCCCAAAAATGCTACCGAAGTGAGCCAGAACTCACACTTAGAAAACTTGGCATACAATTTCTTCTCCTTCAACAGGCCAATCACGATCCTCAGATGCTTCTCATGATCTTCCTTACTCCGAGAGTACACTAGGATGTCATCAATAAACACGATCACAAATGAATCCAAGTAAAGCTTGAAGATCTCATTCATCAAATCCATGAAGGCTGCAGGGGCATTAGTAAAGCCCGAAAAACATCAACAAGAACTCATAATGACCATAACGGGTCCTGAAAGCAGTTTTCGGAACATCCTCCTCTTGAATCTTTAACTGATAATAGCCTGACCTTAAATCAATCTTAGAAAAGATCGACGCACCCTGAAGCTGGTCAAATAAGTCATTGATGTGCTGTGAAATTACGGGATATTCGATGCTAATTTCTTAAGCTTTTGTAACTCTTCAAGCACTTTTGGTGTTACTTTTCGTGTGTTTTTGTCATTTTGTAGGAAAAGATATTCGGAAAGCACAACGGAGCAAAATGAAGCAAAATAGGCCAAGGACACACTTTGCACAACATGCGAGCCGCATGTCATGTCTGCGGATCCACAATCCCACCGCATAGCATGACAGGCCATTGAAGAATAGAGAATGAAAGGTTGCGCAATTTGCGAGATCAACATGCGACTCGCATGTTGAACTTGCGAGACAACAGTGTTAATTCAAACCTTGTCCGACATCTGGGAAGCCTGAAGTCAAGAGCATAACATGCGGCTGCTGAGCATGCTTCGCGTCTCGCATGTTTGTCTTGCGACACAACATGCGAGACGCATGTTGCGCACGCAGGGGTGTTTTTGTATAATATTAGTGCTCTATTCAGTTTTATGTGATTTAGAAGTGATCGGAAGAAACCAAGTGAAAATAAAGTCAAAAAGAGGCCAAACTGGACAGTTTTGCAAAACTGTCAAAACTGGACAGTTTTGCAAAAACAGGACAGATTTGCAAAACTGAAACTTTTGGGGTTTATTTTGTCATATTTTTTACTTGGGAAAGTGGAAGAGCTACAAAAGAGAGACTTGGGGTATATCATTTTCATCTTTGGCCACATTTCAAGCTTGGAGCTAGGGTTCATCATCAACCACACCATTGGGGGAGAAGATTGGAGCTCTTGAATGATAAAACTCTTAACCCTTTCTTCAATTCCTTGTTATGTATTGAATATTTAAGTGTGTTGTATCTTATTCTCTCACTTGCATCTTGTTTATAAGAATATCCATTATCAAGTGTTGAATTAAATCTCTTGTTTTGCTTATATATTGAACAATTTTTATTTCTAATGAAGCGGGTTAATGTTTTTCTATCAACTCTTCATGCTTAAATCTCTCTTAATGGTTGCAAACATTATTTGTGCCTAAGTACTTTTACTTTGCTTGAGAAAGAAAGTGAAAATTCGGAAAAGAGTTAGATAGCAAGGATTTGGGTCATTAAATCCATCTAATAACTTGAGCTGGAGATGGGATAGTTAACTTGAGGTTGAATTGATTGTGCTTAACATCATACTCTAAGGCTTGAGAAAGCTTAGAGTGAAATTCATTGATTTGGTTGAGATACTTTCAATGAGATATAAATCATTATCTATTAACATAAACCCGCTCATAGTTGTAAAATTGTAAAATACATTGGATCATTACTTGAGAGTAATCTCTCTTGTATCCATGCTTGTGGCCATTGATCATTTTACTTGATTTCTATATTAGTTTATATTTTCACATTAGTTATAATTTTCTCAACAAACCAAAATATTATCTATCGTTTGGCTTAGCTTAGTAAGTGAAATTTCCTTACTTTCTTAATCGCCTAGTATATTGTTCCCTGTGGGATCGACCCCAACTCATAGTGGGTAAATTATATTGCATACGACCGTGTACACCTTCTCTTTGAGGAGTGGATTTGGACGTTATCAGTCATCAATGCGGGGTAGGATACTTATTTCTGATTGTAACCTTGTTTAATTGCCGATAATCGATACACATCCGCATGGTACCATCTTTCTTTTTCACGAATAGAACAGGAGCACCCCAAGGAGAAATACTGGGTCTAATAAATCCTTTGCTCAACAAGTCTTGCAACTGCTCCTTCAACTCTGCCGGAGCCATCCGATAGGGTGGAATAGAAATAGGTCGGGTGCCTGGCTCCAAGTCAATGCAAAAGTCAATATCTCGATCAGGCGGCATACCAAACAAATCTGTAAGGAAAACCTCTGAGAACTCACAAACAGAGGCACTGACTCTAGGGACCGAGTATCCACACTAGTATCCCGAATATGAGCCAAATATGCTAAACATCCCTTATCCACTAACTTCTTTGCCCGAAGAAATGATATGATCTTCTTAGGTGTTGGACTAGGAGTACCCTTCCACTCTAACCGCGGAATACCTGCATGGCCAACGTGAAATCGTCTTGGCATGACAGTCTAAAATAGCATGATAGGGAGATAACCAGTCCATGCCCAAAATAATATCAAAGTCCACCATATCCGAAATAACCAAGTCTACCCAAGTATCATACCCTATAAACGTGACCATACAATGCCTATAGACCCGATCTACTATCACAGAATTCCCGACAGGAGTAGAGACACAAATGGGTACATCAAGCATATCACAAAGCATATCCAGACCCATAGAGAAATAAGTGGACACATATGAGAAAGTAGAACCTGGATCAAATAAGACAGAAGCCGATCGGTGACAAACCGAAATAATACTTGTGATAACCGCATCAGAGGCCTCGACCTCTGGTCTACCCAGAAAATCATAGAAATGGGCATGTCCACCCTCGGACTATGTGCCTTCACGACTACCACGGCCTTCCTGAGATCCTCCTCTAACTGACTGAGCGCTGCCCTTACCAGACTGATGACCACCTCTGCTAGGCTGATAGCCACCCCTGCCCGACTGCGAACCCCCTCTACTAGAATGTCCGCCTCCTCTAGCTGGCAATGCTAGAGGCCTAGATGTCTAAACTCTGGAACCCTGCCTGGATCTGGGACACTCTCTCGCGTAATGCCCTGTCTCACCACACTCAAAACATGCTCCTCTGGCAATAGGCTGCTGAACTGTCATAGAAGAACTAGAATAGCCTCCGCGACTGAAGGTCGAGAGTAAGAACCTCGGGAAGTCTGCTCAAAACTGTGCCCGCTATAACTTAAAGAACCACCTGCTAAAGCTGTAGTGATGACTGGATGGGGTGACTGTAGGGATGATGAAGAGCCCTGTCATGGTGTCCCGCATCTCTAATAGAACCTCTGAAACTGTCAAATCTACGAGCTTTCTTGTCGCCACCCCCACTATGTGCCCGACCCATCTCTGACTCAACCCTCCTGGCATGCTCTACTACTGATTGAAATGAGGCCTCAGAAGCCTCTAACTGTAAGGTCGCCAGCCAAAGCTGAAGGTCCAAACCCTTCACAAATCTCCTCACTCTCTCAGCCTCTGTAAGAAGTAATGCCGTCGCATAACGGGACAAAGTGAGAAATCTGGTCTAGTACTCCGCAACTGACCTACCCCGCTGCTCCAATGTCGAAAACTCATCCTTCACGTTGTCTCTCAGAGTACGAGGGACATACTTCTCCGGAACACAAGAGAACCGGGTCCGTGGTCAAGGTGGCGACCCAACCGGTCGACACTCCATGTACGATCTCCACCACCGCTTGGCATCCCCAACTAACCGGAAAGAAACATAATCGACCCCGAGACTCCACTACACCCAACTTATGAAGCATCTCATGGCAAGAACAATAAACTCATACGCATCCTCCCGGAGTACCATAGAACCAAGGAGGAGACATTTTGGTAAATCCCTCGAACAATTTTCGCTCCTCACTGGTCAACACTGGCCCATCCATAGGCCTTAGAGCAAAATCAGGCGCTGGAGTAGCATCAATACGGGGAGCCACTGCTGCTGCCGGCAATATCCTCGAAGTCCAAAATTCTGGAGCAACCGTAGCATCGAGATTATGACCTCCCACTCTAGTCTGCGAGCCATCTGGAGCAACTGGAATCATGCCCTCCTGAGCGAAACTGTTAAAGTACCCTAACACTCGAAACACAGCCTCTCCGAAAATCGGGAGTACCCGACCCCGGAGTGCCTCAATTTAAACTATAATCTCCTCCTCCAGAATGTCGTCAAGCTCCGGAGTCAACTCTCTGTCAGGGTCCTGAGCAGGTGCTGGTGCTTGGTTCCTATCTGGAATAGCTGCACGGCCTCTGCCCCTGCCACGTCCCCTGCCTCGCCCACGGACAGCTGCTCGGGCAACGGGTATGGATGCGGGTGCGGGTGCAGGTGCAGGCTCCTGGCCTCCAGTAGCGGTCGATCGCGTCCTCACCATCTGTGAGAGAACATAGAAACGAGGTTAAGATACCAATCTGAACAATCTCGCACGAAAAGAATGAACCAGATACCAATCGGATTGAACTAGCACGAAAAGAGAGAAAGAAGTGGAGTGTTTCCTAAATGTCCTATAGCCTCTCGAGGATGGGTACGGACGTCTACGTACCAATCCGCAAGACTCTACTAGACATTGCTCTTGTACTTATTAGACCAATTAACCTGGCTCTGATACCAACTTGTCACGACCCAATTCGCGAGTCGTGGTGGCACCTACACTATCCCTCCGAGTAGGCGAACCACATTACTATTAACAAGTTAAATAAGCGAAAAATTGAATAAGAATAAGTTATCAAGTCTTAAATACTTATCATAACTAGAAATGTCACGACAACTCCAAAATCTGGTCAAAAGGCACAAGAGCGCTAACATAGGTTGGAATAAAAGTCTGAAAATACCATAAGGCTATATACTATCTGTCAAAAAAAAAAAAACAGAATTAAATAAGAGGGTCCTTCAGGGGCCACGGATGACCAAGTAGCTCACCCTGAATGACCGAAAGATCTCACCTTCGCGTATCAGCCATGGGGCGTAAAACTGGAGCCTGGATCGTACTCTGCACTCAACAAAAGTGCAGCAAGAGCAGTATCAGTACAACACTAGTACCGGTAAGCATCATAGGCCAACAATGATTAGATAACGCATGAAGAAGTGGAAACTAACAAGTAGCACATAGAGCAAACAGGTATGGTCACGCATCATATATAAGTAAGGTGTAAAGGAATCATGAAATCAACCAAGACAGATAGAGTTCACAAGATGATCAGTCAAATATATGAGTGAATGAATGCAATGCAACAGTCACCTCTCTCACTCCACTCTCGTACACACATGCTAAGGGCAGCGCCTCGAAGCCATGACCCATGGGGGACCCGCGAAGTCCATGTACCACTCGTGTTCTCCGGCAGAAACATCATAGGCTATCAATCACTCTCAATCTCCAGAAAAGTCCTCAGAGTCTTTCTGTCACTCTCAATCTCTGGCAAAGACCTCGAAGTCTCTCAATCACTCACCTCACCAATCATCACAACAATAATATGGAAAGCATGTCATGCATGATATCAGTCTCAACAATATCACCAATATAAAATCAACAAGTACAAATCATATTACTGTCCAAACGTTCAATTATCAATATTACCATTCCTTTTTATGTGATAAGTGAGCTAGAATGTGACGGAGATACAAATAGGTGATAATCATAGAAAATAACACATTTGGTGACAAGCCAACAGCTGACAGAACCAACCTAATTAGAATTCATCTGCGCTTCATGCCCGAAGGCCTAACGTGCTATCCCCATCGAATTCTACAACTACATACGATTTTCTAATCAGAGTCTAACTAAAGTAGACCGTAACCTACCTCAATGCCGAGCGGTGCCACGAACAATCAAACTAATGTCTTCCCTTTGCGTAGAGCCTCTGAACGATCAAAATCTATAAAATATGCGATCTACGTTAGAATACGAATCTAAGGACACCCATATTGCTATATTTATATTCGAAAGCCAAAAACGCACACCAAAAAGTGGCCTTAGGCCCACAAGGGCAAGATTGGAATTTTATTGAAAAATAATTTCACCCATTATCTAAGGAACATATATTTTTAAAATTGGTCATTTTCATCCATAAATGGACTCTCAAATCATTAACTCTCCTTTCTTAGGACTAGGACTCGAAACCTTTAATTTACCCCAATATTCAATTACTACACCCACTATATAAAAAAAGAAAATACGAAACCGAAACTAAGTTACCAAACCAGTAAATTCAACCCCGAATTAAAAATATGCAGAACATTAACCTATGCTCTATTCATCCATTCTATACTATTTCTCAATGATTAGCTCATAATCAATATGTTACTCAATTTGAAAACTCACAAAATTGGCCCAATTGTCTCTTCCCTCTAACTTGTCCGTTCCCATTTATTTTGTTGACTAAATCGTCACTTTCTTGTAATAATATACAAAACTATTAAAAGTCCTTTTGTACTTTCACATGTGATAATAACCGGATGAGTTTATAATATCATCTAATAATTGATAACCATTCTTGTGCGGTCAACAAATATAATTTTAGTTAAAGAAATACAATTCCATACCTGATGTCCCTAAAATTTACTTTCAAGAGAAGAAATTTCCTTTCAGTTGTTTGCCTCCGTGTAGTATCAAAGTGTTCCCCTTCCTTTCTTTTCTTTTTCTTGCTAAAAGTTAACTGCATTATTTGATAGTTGATACCCTATGCCACTATGCTATATGGGTAATGAGAAGTGGGCTAAGCCCAATAACTTATTCTAATAGTTTTTACAATTTAATTATTCACTTAACCATTTATACAAAATAAAGTCATTCGGTCAAATACTTTATTTACCAACTTGTATCTTGTATGAGCAAAACTCATATTCCTATAAATAAATTATTCACATATATTAAATAAATATATTTCAAAAAGTACCGCCAATTAAATCACTGTGCCACCAATTCCCGCAAGTCAAGAATACCCTTTAAAACTACGAAAAGGGTATTTTAGCATAAATGAGTTCAAAAGTGCTAAACGACCAAACGGGTCATTACAGTTAATCATCGCAAGATTTAGATTTTGTTAAATTAATATAATCTAATGTGTTCAAATAAGAAAAATTATAATTAAAATTACACATATTAGTAATTTATATATGTTAATGAATTTTTTTTTTAATTATATCAATCAAATAAGGTGATAATTTTTATGATTAGTTTCATTTGACACCGGCCGCGCATCGCGCGGATACGGATACTAGTATATATAAAAGGAGAGTAGTCTAGCTTAATATTAACCTACTAGCTTAATATTAACCTAAGTGGCGTAATAGGAACAAGCCACTTGACAACAAATTCTATTTGCATTAATTATTAAAGAAACTATTAATTGTAGTTCAAAATATTACCTAATTTAATAATCTACTACTACTACTACTAATAATAATAATAATAATTAATAATAATAATCCATATATATATATACAAAAGGAGAGTAGTCTAGCTTAATATTAACCCAAGTGGCGTAATATGAACAAGCCACTTGGCAACAAATTCTATTTGCATTAATTATTAAAGAAGTTATTAATTGTAGTTCAAAATATTACCTAATTTAATAATCTACTACTACTACTACTACTAATAATAATAATAATTATCTATATATATATATAAGGAGAGTAGTCTAGCTTAATATTAACCCAAGTGGCGTAATATGAACAACCCACTTGGCAACAAATTCTATTTGCATTAATTATTAAAGAAGTTATTAATTGTAGTTCAAAATATTACCTAATTTAATAATCTACTACTACTACTACTAATAATAATAATAATAATACTAATAATAATACACTCATACGATATTATCAACACATAGTAGTAGTTGTTGTTAATAATAACAAAGAAAAATAATAATGAACTCACCCAATATACTCATTAGATATTATCAACACATAGTAGTAGAGTTGTTATTATTATTATTATTATTATTATTATTATTATTATTATTATTATTATTATTATTATTATTATAATAATAATAATAATAATAATAATAATAATAATAATAATAATATCTATATCTATATCATAATAAAAGGAGAGCAGTCTTGCTTAATATTAAGCCAAGTGGCGTAATATGAACAAGTCACTTGGCGACAAATTCTATTTGTATCAATTATGAAAAGTAATTAATTGACATTATTAAATGAACTCACCTAATTTGGTATACTGATTAGAGAAAATTATTAAATGATATTCTTGGATTCTAATTTATAGTCAACAATGCTCCTTTAAATGGTAAGATATAATATTGTCCTTTGTTACTTTCTGCAATTAAGATAAATTCAAACCCATATGAAGAGCACCTGTACGATTAAATTGAATGCAATATCAAAATTAAAATGTATCAAAAAATCATGATTGAAATTCATTTGTTTAATATTTTCACTTTAAAATGTTACCGTTAATAACAGAACGAATCAATATTACCATAATTAGTGGGAAAAAAATATAATGTTGCTTTGAATTTTAAACCGAGTTCATACTATATATAGATGTAAAACAATTTAAACTTAAAATAAATAAATAAAAAATAGGATTTGAATTAAATTGAAAGACAGTTACCTTTTTTAAACTAATCAAATGACTATCCTTTCTAAAAGTAAAAAAAAAAGGGAACACATCAAAGTTTTTTTGATACTTCCTTTTAAGAAGAAGATTTTCTTTCAAGCTAGGGTAGTAACAGAATCAAATCGACAAGTTTTATGGCTCTGATGAGCTCAATTTTATAAATAAATATCAATTTCCTTTTCTATATGTCTCTTTCTATGTAGAGAAAATATTCTAATACAAATATTTGAACTGAAATAAAAAAAATTGAATTTAAAGTTAAAACATGTGCAATTCAAATATCATCATATAAGGAATATTAGAATCCGCACCCCCCCCCCCCTCGCCCCGTAGATTGGATTATCTTTGTAATGAATTTATAATGCAATAAAAATTTAAAATTGATTATACCCCCTAAAATTTAGGTAACTGATTATAAATTCTAAAATGTTTAATTCAAATTCTGAATTTGAAGTAGTTAGCCATATATTTCTGTGGAAAATGGTTAAAAAATTATCTCCTTTTTCGGCTTTTCTCTATTTATATATTTTTTTATTTTGCATTCTCTCTTATTAATCTGCTATATCTTATTTAAATAAATAATTAAAAAAACAATCACTAATTAGAAAAAATAATCGATGCCTTATATGAGTCCAGAAAATCTTCCCGAAATTTGTGGAGATAATTAAGTAATCAGTTACATAAAATTAAGAGAGATTTAAGGAGAACTTCATTAAGAAGGATTTGAGTGGAGGTTACAAAAACGATGAAGCAGGCACATAAATAAGGTATGAAATAAATATCAATCAATAATGATACATAATTATGGTATATTTATTTTTGTGCAAATTATTAAGCAAAAAAAAAATGGTGATAAATTCCTGGAGTCGTTCTATTTATGCCATCAACCAACTCTCCAAACATCCTCCTTGCTTTTGCTCTCCATTGCTTAAAATTTTCAGTGTTTATAATATGTATTACATGTGTAGTTTCTTGATTTTATGTTGTTTTGCATAATTATGATATAAAGGTGATTGACTTTCTTGATTTTTTTTCTTTTTTATCCTTTCAACACCAGGTTTTGGTAGAGTAGGAGATCAAGAATGTTGATGAGAAGTTTAGTCAAGGACATCACTAATTCAAAATAAGAGTTAATGGAGGTTGAACGCTGAATTCACAACGTATGTTTGGAACAAGAAAATTATTTGTCGCAAAAGATTTGAATTATTTATAGTGTTGATAGTTTGTAAGTTTGGTGAATGCTTGATTTGGATACAAAAGTTTATACTTCCTCTACCCCAATTTTTGTATATATTTCGCTTCCCAACATTCAAACTGCATGAATTTTGATCATCATCTTGAGATATATTTATTTACCAAATTGATATGGTAAAAGTTATAACTTATTTTTCATGTAGTTTTCAAATAAAATATTAATTTTCAAATATTGAGTTAATTTATTCCAATTTAGCTTCAAAGTTGAATCAAATTGACTCTCGAAAAGTGAAAAGTATCTCATAAATCACATTTTAATATGATTAATATCTTTAATTTTGTCCGCGCATCGCGCGGGTACGAATACTAGTTGATATAATTCAGTTTTTTCGATTTCTATTTTTCTAGATCCGAAATGAAAAAAATCAAAATTTTCAATATTTTAATCTGATATCAAACAAAAAGAATCGAAAAGTCAATCCAAATTAAAATTCGTTTTGGTTCGATTTGATCTTCGGTTTAATCCGAATAATGCACACTCCTATTTGGTATTAATGATGTTTTGTTTTTATTAGGTAAAAAAAGTCATTGATAATAGTATATTCTAGATCCAACAAACATTCCCCTTACTCCTGTTCATTTTCTTAAAGGAATAAATATTGAAAACATGTCTGGCCATTTCTTTTGCACTTGTAGCTAGATTGCGAGCTTAAATCTATATATAATATAAAGCTAGGCATAGATAAGGTGATGTGGCACCTCTCTATGGCCTCCATTGATATTTTTTTTTTCTCCTTTTTTTGAGTTTTTTTTGAATTTTTTTTGCATAATCTACTAACTAAATGGCTTAAAAAAGCCTCACAAAATAAATGTTCATATCAGCCCACGTAGTACATGATCTTATTGCTAATTAACTTGGTTTGCATTAAAAGAAATTAGGCTTCTTCACTCCTTCACCGCGGGTGTATTCGTGCACAAAAATTTTTAACCGTTGTCTATTCTTTTAACAATTAGTACCATATTAACTCATAGATAATTACATCTCAAACATTTTGTAACTGACACGTTAATTACTAATCCTCTTTACTCAAATACATCCTCTATTAACTTTTCTCTATGAGTTATAACCTCTCCCTCCTCCTGCAACATTACAGATTCCTTCCCCTCCGTTCTCTTAAAAAAATTCAGTTCTTTCGTAAATTGTTATTCAATGTTATAGGTTCTTTCTTTTCTTCTTTTCTTACTTTCTTTATTTTAGCTAGATTTTATCTTTTGCGGTATGTATTCAAGATCTTTTCCTACGTGTTTTTTACATGTATTTGAGACCTGTTCCAACCAGGGTTGTGCATGTTAACGGTTAAACCAATAACCCGAATCGATAATTGGGTTATTGGGTTAATGGTTCGGATATCGGGTGGTGTTCTATAGTTATTGGGGTATCGGTTCGGGTCTCGGGTCCACCACTTTTGTTAACAGGTGAACCGATAACCCGATAACCATTTATTTAATTACAATTATACCCTTCCATATATAACCTTTCAGATATAATTTGTGGAGTCCAGCCCAGTGAATTCATTCCATTATTACCCTTCCATATATAATTACTTAGTAAATCCTAAGTCAATTTATTTCTCACTGGTGAAGTTAGCTGCAAGGTTTTACAAGAACTTAGCCCGAATGTCAAAGCTTCTAATTGCTTCCAAAGGTGTGAAACAAATTTTACCAAGCATCAAGTACCAAATGCTTGTGGTAATAACTTGCAGGTAGCTAACAGCTCCTCTCTACAATTTTGTGGCACTAATGCAACGGGTAAGGAGAGCAAAAATGAGGAGAGTTGTTGAGGACTTGGATAAAGAGTCATAAAAAAAGACAACATTGTCAAATTGGAAAGCTGTCAGCAGTGGTCTGGGAACTAGGATTCATGTAAATATGAAGAAAAGGTTTCAAGTTTTTAACGTCTTGGAGATGCCAGCCAGCTTCCAGTTTCAAACTCCATTTATAGCTAACTGCTGCAGGCACTTTCTTTTGTAGCTACTTTATTCATTTTGCATCTCGTTAATTCGTTTCTGATTCTGCTTTGAAGATGGGTTCTTTGTTCTTGAAAAAATTTCATGTGATATCTTAACGGTTAAAGCGATAACCGAACCGATAACAATCAAAAACCGATTAACCAATAACCCATTAACCAATATTTTAATGGTTCTTTAACGGTTTAACATGTCTACAAATTAAACTGATAATCGATAAGTTTAACCGATAACTTTCAAACCTGAACCGAACCACCCGATACGCAGCCCTAGTTCCAACTAGAAATGCTATACATTTTGAATATTATATCAAAACTCTATAATAAATATGAGCCAATCATTTATGTGGAAGACTATTTGCAAAGGAGATGGAGTCGCTCTTCAAATTTTGACTGCCCATTCCTATGAAGGTGGAGCTTCATTTCTCGGCATTGTAAAGGTCACAATATGTCTCCTTACAAGCTCGCAAAATGTATGTAAAACTTGATGAAGTACAATACTATTCAATTGTATTTTTTATTCTAAGTCATGTTGTGGCTAAATCTTTCTATATATGACAGAGAAAGAGGGGAAGCAGATAGGTCGTGAATTCTACCGCGAGATATTTTTCAGTGGCAATGAAAGGAAGGAGAAATGGAATTGGGTATGATTTCTATTTTTGAGTTGGAAAACAAGAGCTTGACGGGTTGAACTGTTTTTTATTTTTATATCTGTATCTTTCTTTTTCCTTTCTTGATACAATTAAACTAGTGAAAAAAATTCATATGAACCAAAATAATGAAAATCCTCCGCATAAATTGAGTGAATTTTTATGGCAACAAATACTTTTTCTTGGTAATAATTATGGAGTTCGTATGAAGACTATCGTAATCTCTAATCAATTCAAAAGATTAGCCAGTAAAAAAGGAAAAGAATGGTCAGCTCGATTCCACCTTTTACAAGTGTTCTAACCTATTATATTGTTGTATATATTATCCTATATTATCTAAAAAATCATGCTAATCAATTTTATGAAATTCACTTTTAGTTATTGTGATAATTATCTTTTGAGTTCAGAAAAAAAAATTGAAAAGATAAGGTGTCAAAAAAGATGTAAGTTAAAGTCTGTTTTATATTGTTAGTGGCCTAAAGCGGTTTCACTTTTAATTGCTCAAATTCTTACTTCATGTTTTATATGTAAAGGTAGCTTTCTAAACTAACTATTTCTACAAGTTTAAATTTAATATACTTTTCACAATAATAGGTTTTAGGTTTTTTTCTGCTTTGTAGTCCCCCTATTTTTATAGGGTTATATTTTTCATTGTCCACTTATATAATTTTTTTAGCATTTTATGGTGTTATATTTTTCATTAACCACTTCGTAGTTTTCAATTAAATATCACGTTTATAGTTCGAAATATTTTTAGATGTAATTCAATTAGCTTATAACTATGGTCGCCTTCACTTTATTAGAGATTAATGACGGGCTATCTGCTAAGTATGAACCTTTTTAAGCCTTTATTTGCATGATTCTCTTTTTTTCAATATCTTTTGTCATTTTGTTTGTCTATGTAAATGAGAGAGTTAAAAGGTTAGATATAACATTGATTTTCTTTATAAGAATTAAGGTAACTTTACTATTTATTTATCTTCAATCGTTAGGGAGTCATACTTTTGCAATGAATCTTTGAGATACAATCTGAAAAATTGTCACATAGCCATCACCAAGTACAATAGATCACACATGGATTCTAAATTCATATATATTGCATCATTAGCATTTTTGTTCTATGTGTTATTTCGAGATCATGAGTTTATAATAAATTGTATTTTTCTTGGTTAGACTACTTAATTGATTACTTCTCAATTTATATCGTCAAGAGAAAGGTAAGTTACTCACCAACTTTATGTGAAAGGAACTCTTATAGAAAGTAATGGTTTTGTTTTATTTTTAATAAAAATTACTCCAGTACATAGATTATTCAACAATATTCTACTTTTAAATTTTTTAACTGCGTAAAGCGCAGACATATTTACTAGTGAAGAATAATAGTGTGAACACTAGAACACATTGAATTTGAAATAGTAGTTCATGAACCTATTCCCAAGTAATCTAATAATCCCTTCCCCGTGAATTGTGATAAGTAGTACAGTATTAATTAATTTTATGGTTTTAAATAAACAAAATGCCACAAGAGCCTAAACACCTTTTTGTCTGTGCCAATGGGTGACCAAAAATGGATTTACAATATTTAATACTCCTGTCCGTGTCTGAAAGTATCTGTCAATAGTTTTTAAAAACAATATTCTTAAATTATTTATCGCTTTAGAAGTAATTAAGGGTAAATAGTTTAAAACTTCCCCAAATTAATGTTTCTTAAGGGGCATGTAAAAGAGAACCACGATAAATAATTTGAGACGGAGGGAGTAGAAAATACTAATTCCTCCGTCCCAATGTATGAGGTTTTTATGTGACACTTTTTCCTTTTTAATCAGTCCAAAAAAATGACAGTTTTCTATATCTAGTAATAATTTAACTTTAAAACTCTTAATGGGATGATTTATAGCCGTAAATATCTTTGATTTGCCTTAGACCAAAAATTTCAAAAGTCTTCTTTTTATTCTTAAATTTCGTGACTAATCAAATAACCAAGAGCGGCTCAACAGATCTAGTGACCTAAGGTGAGACCATATTGAGAGGCCCTTAAATCTATTTTATAAAAAAATTACATGCACTAACAAATGGATTTGTAAACAATAAATTAATATTTTAAGACAAAAAATAGAGAATTTCAAAAAAACTATAAACTGGGAAGAAGAGCACAAAGAATGATGTTAGAGATCCGGAACTCAAAGTGAAAATTTAAATTTGGCAATCATCACAAACAAGGAAAAAAAAACAGACATAACATTAAACATATTTATAACGTTATTTTACTCATTAAAATTAAAATAAAAAAATTATAATTAAATTATTTCTAAACATAAAAACATTAATTTTTTTATAATCTAAAAAAACAATCTTATAAATTGGCAGGCAGGGTACATATCATTTAAACAACAAAGGTCAACCAATATCCTATATCTCCCTTGAATTTCTTTTTTCGTCTCTGCACGTCTCATGTCAATTAGAGATATTGATTTTAAGTTCCTCAATTTTCCCCGCCTGGCCCCACAACAAGATTCCACATCATGGTCCCCACTTATCTTTTGTTTCCTATTTTTCCTTATTTATATAGAGTCCCTACAAATAAGATGAATGAATATATCCCTCAAACAACTTCAAGAAAAATTAATGGATGGTCCAAGGAATTCATCTGTGAATAATTTTGAGATGGATTGTAAGGAAGCAACAAATCATGATGCACCTGAAGAGAGTGGATGGACAACATATTTGGAGGATTTTTCAATGAACCAAAGGGAAAGCTATAGTTCATGTAATTCTGAAAATGATAGTTTTGGCAGCCCTTCTTTGTTATCTGATGCTGCTTCTCATGCTGCATGGAAAAATTCTCATTCTCCAATGGGTGGCTCACCATTTCTTAAGAGATTGAATTTGAAGAAACAAAGAAACAAGAAAATTTGTGATCCTGATTTGGAAGACACTGCTAGCTCACCTGTCAATAGTCCAAAGGTCATGACCAAAAACTTTCTCCTTATTTTTCTTTTATATCATATTCTTGTTTTTTGGTTTGAATCCATAGCGGAGCCAAAGCCATTTAGGTTTGTTATCGATTAGGTATTAGTGAAAACATAAAGATGAAAGAATACTTAGTATCAAATCGACCAATTTGAAAAAGTGATAGGTCAAAGATCATTTGTATGTATCTTTACTATTTTGTTGTTTATTTTCTTACAATCCTGCGTCTAATTCTATCGAAACAACCTCTCCACCTCATAAAAGTATGGATAAGGTTTGCATACATTCTTGCCCTCCTCATACCCCACTTGTGGGATTGCACTAGATATGTTGTCGTGGTTGATAGGTTAAAGATCATGTTGTTCAATATTGGGGATTGAAGAGGGTAGAACGAGCGGAGATCGAATGATTGTCATCAAGATAGATTGCCCTTATGCAATCAAGGAACTCATACTAATGCTAGAGTAGTAAGGATTGCAAATCGGACGGTACACAACTTGGTTTGGAAAATACAGCATTTTAGGTCAAGTCAAATTAATTTCTTGTGTGTATATAGTGAATATTTGAATCTTTTAGTGAAAATTCTGGCTCCATACACGACTTTGTATCTAATCAACAGTACTTTGTATTGACATATCTCTTGCTTTGTTTTTAACAGGTAAGCAGTTTTAAGCAGATGGACATCAATAACAGAACAGAAAATATCAGTGGATATTTCATGGTAATTTGTAGTTTCCTCTTTTTCAAGATTCCAATATTTTACACTTATATTATTCTTTTTGAAAGGATTAAAAAAAAAGAATTGATCAACAATGTCTAAATTGCAACTTTTTGGTTGTTTGATCATTGTATAGGAAAATGAAGGTGGCTCTAGACAATTCCAAGAAAAGGAAGCTGGGAGAAACAACACATATTTTGATGGAAAAAACAAGAATGGGTATATAGAATTGAAGAAGAAGAAGGGGCTTTGCTTGGTACCTTGGTCCATGATAGTCAACAACGATGGGTGATATTCATGCAAAAGTTCTTCTATCTTTGGTACTGTAAAAAATATGGTATATGAATTGTAAAATGTAAGATTGGGTCGCTCGCTCCATTATCATTGTCACAAAAGGGAAAAAAGACGCAAAAAATGTAAATAGAGCTTCTTTTTCTCTTACACAAGTATTTGGGGAGCAGTATAGCATTAGAGTTTATAGGTGCTATTTGTAATGTTTTGTATTTTGGGAAATCTGCTAATGACAGAAGATCTAAAATCACGTTTGATTGACAAAAATTAAAACTCTATTCTGGTAAGTTTCTAGTTTTCCATATTTCTTGCTAAAAGATTCAGTTGGTTGAGAAAGATTTGCATTCAATGTTTACTTATTTTATGCCTTATTCCTAAACAAGTTGGGTTGATTATATAATCCTCACCAATCATATTCTCATTAAATTCATTTTAGACCTACATATTATTCAAAAGCATGAAAGATTAAACATTCTCTATATTTTCTAATGTTGTAACTCATACGAATCTTTAATAGAGCAAAAGACTCCTATAAAGTATAGGATAAAAAATAAGGGTATATAATATGGCTAACATACTCCCAATCATATTAATCGCATTACCTATATATATATATCGATTTTTTCTTTTATTGTGTTCTATTTTTTGCTAAGTCTTGATTGATTTCAAGAAATTGTAAGTTTTTTCGAGACAATTTCTTGTGATTTTAAGTCTATCTCGTCATTCCCTTCACTCATCAATATATATGGTTGCGTACCTACAGACTGTTGCATCTAGAGGTTGATACAGGAAATCGCTAAGCCATTTCAAGTGTCCTCGATCTCATTTTGTCATCTATCAATATGTGCTACTTGTACCTTATGGCGAATATGATAAATTTTAATCTTATCTAATTTTCTATGATCGCATACTCATCATAGCATCCGCATCTCTGTGACAAAGTCTTGATTTAAGAGTTATTTAGAATAGGTTCAACTTGCTGGTTAAGTTGTGATCACAACAAGCTTGTGACAAAAAATAGTTAACTTTACATGAATTCTAATTCAGAATCTTCCAAATTTTTCGAATTAGTCGTTGCCAAATTCATGCCTTTTGTGAGCTTTATGGATGTAACCACTTGCTAAATTGGTCCTTATGATCTAATTATTTTCGGAGGAGAATATGAGGTGCTTGTAATGAAAACTATAGCCAAGGAATACAACCAACTACAGACAATGGTTTCAAATTCAATATGATCGACTAACAGACAATTAATTGCCCTTCAACCTTAATTAATACCAGAAGTTGCGGCATACTCTTATGTGTGCTTCCAAAATTTTCTTAGTGTTACTCCGTTTAATTGGTATACGTTATAATGTAAGGAATTTTTACAATATCTATAGAGGCGGAACTAGAATTTGAAATTTATGGGGTTTGAATCTAATTTTTAAATTTATAACTGAATTTTAAATAAATAATCTACACATATTCTATGAGTTTTAAGACAAATCTAGAGTTTAAACCAAAACTACTAGATTTGACCGAATTAGGTCGAATCAATAGTCGGCAGTTACACTCTCCCTCTGCCCCTGATATCAGTGTATTTTGAGAGATTGTAATAGAATTTGTCTATTCTCGATCTAGACCACTGATCTCGTTTATTATGAATAGTTTTTCAATAGTTCTTTTACACTCTAGATAAATAGATAAGTAGAAGTTAAACCCTTTAAGGTATATCTAAAATTCAAACTATATGCTCTAAGTAGTTCAAAGGAAAAATAATTAAAGAGAAGATAATAAAGTAATAGGTGCCTAACTATAGTAAGAAAATACTTTAGCTCTATGATATTTAAAGTTGATAGGGTGAATGCTAGGGCAATCATAGGTCTAGAAATTTAAGACAGACCAACGACTATTATAAGGACTTCGTTAATGGTGCAAATAAAAAACAAGGATGGTTCCCTTTATCTATATAAAATATGAGTTCAGTACTTGATTCTTCTTCATTAATCCAGTTAACATGACTTTTTTTATATTGTAATATTTCTTTATAGCAATCTACTCGAAAAATAAACTACCAATCCCTTCATCTCAATTGTGGTACAGTTTAATCTGTTACGGAGTTCAAGAAAAAGAGATTTAAAAAAAAAATTATGATCTAAAACAAACCTTATTAGATATTTGTGTGGCTTGTATAGATCATCTAACTAAAAATGCAAATGAGATTTTTCTAGTTAAACTGGTTTTTGAATATATGAATGTGACATTATCTTTTGAGCCAAACTAAAAAGGGTAGTATGCCAAAAAAACATGATTGTAATTTATTCAAAATGTAGGTTATTTCCTTGAAAAAACTAATCAATTAAGAAGTTATAAAACACTTAGCTTCCATCTCATTCAAGTACTGCATTATCATGAAAATGCTATGCAAATAAACTTATGACACGTTACTTAAAAAATAAGTCTATTATTTAGGAGGAAAAGTTTAGTGCGACAAGCTAACTAAGTAGGAATATAATTGTTTTTGAAACTAATTAGTGCTTGTCATTTTCAGTTAATATTTCAGAAAGGACTGCAAATAGAAGACCCCTCCATGTGCACACACGTAAATTCCTCACACGAGTCCACTCTTTGTCACAGTCGTTTTAATTATTTCCTCGGTTTCTAATTACTTCTTCTTAATTCTTGTGTTTATATTGAATAATGATTTTGATAGTCAGGGTGGTGACCATGACGCCGACATTTTAACAACAAAATATATACTATAAAACTGCAAGATTATCTTTAATATAATCCTAGAAAATACTAAAGAAATCACTTGGAAATCTCCAATCAAAGCAAGTTGCCAATTAATTAAAAGATGTATTTCTAAAGAACAAATTATATTCAGCAAAAAAAAAAATTATAAAGGAAACTCAATGGCTAGCTGCTTATAGAGAATTAAGAAACCAACAATTAAGAGCCCTCAAGAGAGTTATGGACGATTGAAAATAGCCGTCTAAGTTACTAAAAGAGAAAATTAAGAAAATTTAGCATGAATTTTTGGCAGAGGCGTATCAAGGATCAAGAGTCGGTGGGTTTAAAATAGATATGATTTTATTGTATATATACATTCTTTTTAGATCTGTATAAATAGCGCGAGCCTAAAGTCATGAGTTTAGTTGAATTAATCAAAAGAAGCAAAGCCTAAATCTGCCTCTAATTTTTAAGGACTTGACATGTGCTGGTTCAGCTATGTAAAGTTGTAAACTATTGTGCTTATCCTTGGAATTTTCTTTCAGTTAGAGAGGATGTACAGTCCTTTGTTTAATTTTATATAATTTCTTGCCTTCCTCATGAAGTATTTTTAAATCCTTATGAAGTAATCAGTATCAATTGGTACCTAAATTCTGATTTATGGTTTTAACATTCTCAAGATTAAACATAATTGTGTCTGACATGATCAATAAATTCCAGAGGAAGTCCAGAAATTCTACAGAAGTTTGATGAAGCTAACTCTGTATTATGAGGGTATACAGCTCTTGGATACACTGCACTTCAATTTTAAGTGAAATTATTAGTGAAAATGATGAAAACTAATTAGTGATAGCTAGTAATTAACTAAATTAACTAGGCCAATGAGTTTGAACAGATAATTAGTAGCCTCAAATCATCAGCTCAAGTCTGATGGAACGTTCAGCTACTATGTGCATAATAATAAATCAAAGACTAGTGTCCATTTGATTAGCTTCTAGATATTATATTCAAATGTTACTTTGTTATTAGTCACTTCTAATATAGTTGGGTGTGTGAAGAAAATCTACAATAACATAGCTAAAAATAGAAATCGGAAGCGATATATAAAATGCAGGAATACATTAAATGTTGTGAGGATTTGGGAAAAATCGCGCGGACTTCCAAAGCGGATCTGAGCGGTACACTAGAGGCGGGCCTATCCCCGGAGACTGGAGTAGGCCGCGGGCACCTGCCCCATATCCTCGGAAAAATATATGTATATATGTGTATATCTTAAATATGAGGTATATATTTTGATTGGCACCATCATTCACAAAGGTCGGGTAGTGCGCAGACGTGGGTTCGATTCCCACTCCAAAATTAGCACAAAATGGTTTTCATTTTTGGGCTGATCATTTCTCTCAAAACGTTTGCCGAAAATTAAAATAGCTCTATCAATAAATCTTTAATTGTCCACATTTATTGCTCAATTAAAAGGGCAAGACATTTAAGAATATTAACTTTTTTCCCTACATTTCTTAATATTCTACCTTAAAACTTTGCCAAATATTAAATATACCTTATTTATTTCCGTCCTCATTAATTACTATTAATCTCTTTCATAAAACTTTCTGAATTCCTTATTTTACGTGGCCTTTTTCCTCCCCATAATCTCATCTCATCATTAATGCTATTTATATCTTTTCCTTAAATTGCTCCATTTCCTTTATTTGCTCTTTTTACTTTCTATTATTTATTCCATCCACGTAAGTTATAACTTATAAGCCTTGCGTTTTCTCTTCTTTATTTTGATACTACAGTCCGACCTCTCTATAACGGTATCCGCGTATAACAGCACCTCTCTATAACAGCTAAGATTTTTCGGAACCGATCTTTTATGTTATAATTTACTTCTCTGTAACAAAGATTTTACTTATAACGGTAAAAGCCAACTTTATGACAGTACGATCTTTGTAAAATTACCCCCCATATAACAGCTATACTGTTTTTCGGGTAATATAGTAGTTAATTATCTTTATAAAAAATAGAATATATATGGTTACCAATAATAAGTATATAGATTTTGATCAAATAGTTAATTTGATACTTTAACATACTATATTTATGATGAATATTACATATGAATACATATTTGTAATCTAAGAATATCATTGTCTTCTATAAGTTTATTTAATATACATATGAATATCATTGTTTTATTACAATAATTAAAAGAGCTTCATGGAAAAATATTTAATTTGATATTTTAATAAACTATATTTCTATAAATTTAAAATGTCTGTCTTAGAGCTTAAAACTTTATACATTCAGTTATGAATTTATTGAAATTGTATTAACTTTCTTAAATGTTTAGTTAGTGAAGTATTCATATCTTTGAGATTTAAATTTTAAATAATTTGTTATTTTTTACAACATTAAAAATAAAAAGCATAGGTTTTATGCATCTTTTTTGCCTATAACAGCCACATATTATTTTAATGGCAAATGCTGTTATAAGTGTATAACAGCAACAACAGCCAAAAAATTTCGGACCCAACGATGCTGTTATAGAGAGGTTTGATTGTATTTCATTTTTTTTTTTGTTGTTGGAATTTAAGCTCATTTGTTTTTTGTGAAATAATTATAATATTCATGAAATCGTAATGACATTAATGTTTACATTATATTCCAAGAATTGCTATGATATTTCAACCTTTCATATCCAGGGGCGGATCCAGGATTTTCATCCAGGGTGTTCGGAAAAAAAAGAAAGCTAAATATACACTGTAATTTTTTGTCGAGGGTGTTCGAAAGTTAATATATGCACATAAATACAGAAAATTTACCCTATATATACACTGTAATTTTTTGCCGAGGGTGTTCGGGTGAACACCCTCGGTTGGCTGTGCATCCGCCACTGTTCATATCTATATATAATAGTAAAGCTGGGCATAGAAGACGTGAGGTGACATGCCTCTAAAGCCAGCATTGGTATTTTTCTTTTATCTCATTTTTTTGGCATTTTTTTCCTTTTTTAAGTTCCAATATTAATGTCATATTTTGTTATGCATAATGATTTCAGCAATTACTACATTAAGTACTGCATTTTACTAAGAGAAACGAAAGTGAAACGTAAGTCTACAGAAGGAAAGTAGAGGAAATTTAGTAACGGAAATAATAAATTAAGGTTCATTGGCACATCAAATTTTTTGCTGCTATTATTATTTTGCCTCTTCAGCAGTTACGAATAATACCTATAAACCATCACTTTGAAACCTTCTCTTCCTTCATCTTATTTCTTCTCCATATCTACATATCACACAAACTTAAATCTTGAGAAACTATTATAGTATGTTGCATATTTAATATTAGGTTGATTTTCAGTTTTGGCCTGTCATCTCCAATGATGTAGTGATCCGAAGTTTGTGGGTAAGATGAAAAAGGAAAATTACCAGCGTTGAATTGGAATTTCAGACAAAGATTTATTTGGTAATCTCATTTTTGGGTTCCACTCTTTGTAATTGATCTATATTCTTTTTCTTCTTCCTTTTTCATTTACTTTTATATTCTCTCTCAATTGTCAAAAGAGTTGATTGGTGTATTGAGGAGAAAGAAGCAACTGAATTGCATTGTTAATACTACTACTTCTATTATTTATTTAGATGAACAATATTTAAATAATAGAAAAAGAAGACGAGAAAGCTTAGAATACTTATGTATACGGTAAAAATCGGATTAATGCTAGACCGGTGAGACCGGGGATCAAGGGAAGGAAGAAACAAGCACGAGCGCAAAGACTCTTTCGGGCCCGGGGTATTGCATCAAAAGTGGTCGATCAGAAGAAGTCGGAGGAAAATCGTATGGTCCGATTTATCCGGGGCAAACTCCTCATCACAGCCTGTCCGATTTCTCCATGGCCGAGTTGATCGTGGCCGTTAGTCCGGTTTCTCCATGACCGAGTTGATCGTGGCCGTTAGCCCGGTTGATTAGTTACAAAATTGCCACGTGTCAAGACCGTTCTGCCACATTGTGCTGCCAGTCGTACAGGTGTCAGACCGTACGGCCCAACCTTATCCTTTTAGGGTGTTCTTTATTCTAAAAGGGCTTTAATTTATTTTGTATAGAAGGCCTATAAGGCAAAACTATAAATAGGGGGGCATTTCCCTACTTTGAAAGGTTGGCTTCTTAAGATCTAGAATATTGTAATAGCAAAAAATACATTAAAGCTTTGTTTTTCTTTCTCTTCGGTCCGAATCCGTGACGTTATAATTATTTCAATAACATATTAGCTCTAATCATCAACGTTTACATCTTAGCTCAAGTTGTTGAAATATATATATTCATATACATATTCTTATCTTTACATACGAATTCTCATACGTTCATATTAGCCCATAATAGATTAAAGTTCATCCACATATCTTATCCTATACCTCACTTACAAATTCAATTGATTACCTAAATTCGGGGTAAACAACTTAAAGTCTTTTCTCTTCAAATTGAGTGTTAACTCTCTTCCCCCTCGGAGAGAACTGTTCTTGGAGAATATTATATGCAGGCTATTTTATATGATGAATTTGCTTTTCTGTTTTATTTCTTCAATATGGTTTTTTCCTTAATACATTTTATTTTTTATTTTTCCTTTGCAAGTATTGGATTATATATTTGTTGGTTTTATTTTTAGCACATCAAAGTTTTAACTCTTCTATATCAAGAAATTTATACAATGAAACAAGATATCGCGTGAAGCGCGTTAGCTTGATCGAGAATGTCTTTCATGAGTTGGTTTAGCCAAACAAATATTATTTGAAATAGAAATAGATGAATTGCAACTAGAAAATGGTCATATCGTGGATGTAGGTGCATGTAGTTCAACATTTCAACCAATAGGTGCTGATACAATAGACTTTGTTGAGACAATAGCTATGAACTAATATGCATATATAATAAGCTTTGACTGCAATCGCATTTGTTAACCTACTCACAGATTGGATAGAAAAGTAACTACTCTCTAATTAGGGTGGAGCTAGAGTATCAACTTCGGATTCGGTCGAACTCAGTAGCTTTAATTCAAACCTTTATATTCATCTTAAAAATACATTGAATATATGTACATATTATAAATTTAAAACTCAAAAACTTAAAAAAGTTAGAATCGATATTCATAAATTTCAAATTTTGTCTTTCGCCTCCGTCCCTAATCATATAGCTAGGGTTGGGAACATGGCTGCTTAGCTAGTGTTAGAAAAAAGTACTCTTCCGTCCTAAAAATGATATTAGGGTTGTTAAAGTACATTGACCAATGCAAGCATAAATCCAAATATCTATTCTTAACTTTTAGAATAAAATTTGTGTATTTAAAACTACATGAACGCATTGTAAATCACAGTAGTTTATAGATAGAAAATCACATATCACAGAAAAAAAGTTATTTGACTCTTTGATGTTAATATTTGGGGATAACCAGGTTTTTTCCATAATTTTTAATATTTTAATTTACTAGTATTTCATCTAAATATGTAAATTTAGTGTTTTTTTTTTTTTTTTAAATCAAGAAATTAACAAAATAAGGAATTCAGTATTCGAGCTTTCATTGAGATGTAAGCCCCTCATTAATTCTTTTCTTTCATTGAGATGTAAGCCCCTCATTAATTCTTTTACATGATATGTCCAACTGGGGTATCTTTAGTCAAAAGATGTCTACCCTAATCAGAAGTTTCGAATTCAAGCATCGACGCGTGGATTTTAGTACTACATTATTAAACAAAAATACAGTTCAAAAGCTGCCTTTAATTCCTTTTCTCTCTCTCTCTCAACCAATTTAACATTGCATGCTATCAAATCAACTATTGATAAAAGAGGTCATATTGCTAATCAACATATATTCTTCATCAAGAATATAATGTTACTTTGTTGTGTTCCCGTGATTAGTGCACCTCTCATGCGTTGTCACACAAACGAGGAATCTTTGATAAGATAATTACTTTCATGTTTCCCACTAATTAGATCCAATTGATACAATAATTATTTTCTATTCCATTCACCGGATTTGGATAATATACGGCTTAAGCAGTTTTGACTTAATTAAGACATGCTTTATACTAGGAAAGTTATGCCAATTTGTTGTCTATATCCTTGACATATTCATTAGGATCGAAAATTTGGAACTTTTCTGCAGCAAAAAAGAAAAATAATTAAACAAACACCATTTTAAGTGTCTTGCTATTTGAAATTCTTGATTGACTATTTCTACGAGAAAACAAAATTCTAACAAACTTCTGAATAAATTAGAATTTTGGCGAAGCACAAAATCTTGATCGTATATCGTATCTTTGAATGTGCAATTATTTTAAGTTTTTTCGGAAAAATACTAGAGGAAGAAAGGAAAGATTCAATCATCTGCCGCCTGCCGGCTCTATATATATATTGGAATTAAAGATAATAATAACAATAATAATAATGATAATAATAATAATAATAATAATAATAATTTATTGTTATTTTAATAAAAATTTACCATAGGGTGTTTACACCAAACCAATGCAATTTATCATGGTTAAGTGATTTACAGCATACCCACAATGTGTGATCCGGGGAGGACAAGGTGTACGTAGACCTTAAATCCCACAATGTGTGGTCTGGGGAGGATAAAGTGTACGTAGACCTTACCCTTACATCGGAAGGTAGGGAAGCTGTTTCTGAAAGACCCTCGGCTCAAGAGAAAACATGACGTAAAAAAAGTCGAATAAGGACAAGCAGTTCAAAGTAGTATGGAAATAAAATTAACGAAAACGAAAAAACCCATGATAAAGCAGTCTGAAAAAAAGAGCAGTAGCTACCACAGATAAATAATGAAGTGAATATATACATTAATCGATCATGGTTAAGTGATAGTTGTAAATTTTCAAACGCATGTCATACATTCATTAATTTGGTGTAAACACCCGATTTAGGGTAAAGTACGTACATATATATATGTATATATATGGGTTTTGCTAACCTACAACATGAAGGTTGTAGGATAGCAATGTACCCACTTTTTATTTCACTAAAATGCCCCTAATTTTTTTTATGCCAATACATTAAATGCAAGGACCTTTTTGTCTTTCACCAAGATTTCTCATCCCAGATAGAACCCCTGCTCAAAACATGTTCTGCTGCCTCCATGCATGTCAATCTCTTATTTTTCCACCTCCATCTCTATCTATCTATCTCTTTGTTCCTTTTTCTTTTTCTCGTAATAAAGTTTCTAATCTTTTTAAGCATGTAAAACCAGCAACTAAAAGCTAAACCAAATCTAGTCCATTTCATCGTTATATTTGAAAATGTAAACCCAGTAACTAAGAGCTGAATCAAATCTGAGCAATGAATTAGTTATAAAGAAAAAATGTAAACCCAACAATCAAAACCTAAACTAAATTTAACCTATTTCCTTGTTATAATCTGAAAATTTAAACATAACAATCTCTTTAAGCTAAATTTAAAAGTGGGTTCTATTTAAATTATTCTTTGCAATGTGAAATTACAGCAACTTAGTTTATTTATGCCCTCTTTAAGGAACCCATTCACAATCCCCCCTAATTCATGGAGACCCATTTACAAATTAATGCACCAAAGAATTAGATATAATGCTTGTTGAGCAAAACAAAATGTAATTTTTAAAGAGAAGGAAAAGAAATTGGCAGCTTTTGCAGCAGGGAGATGAAAAAAAAATAAAAAAAATTCAACATAGAGATTAGAGATAGGGAGAGAGACAACAGACAGAGAAATGAGGAAGGCGAAGTAAGTTTAACTTTTTGGCTAAACGACTGAAAGCCTTTTTCATTCAAGAGGACTTAGAATAAAATTAAGGGCATTTTAGTGAAATAAAAAGTGGGTACATTCTTCACTATAACCTACAAGGTTAGCAAATATATATATATATATATATATATATATATATATATATATATATATATATATATATAAAGAGAAATATTTACGATGTGACGATAGTTTTTAATCTACAAAACATAACATTATAAACCCTATACAAAACATTACTTAAAACAAAAAAATTGAAGTAATTTTTTAAGCCTTTGAGCAAAAAAAAAAAATTAATTTAAAAAAAAAAAAAATTCTTAAAAAAATAAAAAAAACGAAAAATATATGAAAATCCGTCACATTTCGTAAAATATCGTTATGTTTTGTAAGGAAAACTATCTATATATTTTGTAATAAAGAGTTTTAAGTAGGTACCCTGTGTCATTTTACTTTGATTTTTTGGGTAAAATTCTCACGGGCCAGCCTATTTTGACACTGCCATCTAACATATATACCTGTATTTATTGAAACTTTGCACATACATCCACTTTAGACTACGATAACAGAAGTTAGGGTTGACAAAATTAAGCTTCAGATCATGCAAGTTCAAGCAAAAATGATTGGACTTCAACCATTTATGTTTGACCTTCAGTCATGTTAAATTTCAGATATTGTGTCTGACATTAGACTTTGTCAAGAGTGACTTCTGACATCATATGTCTAAAGTTATTTTGAAATGGTTCACAAGCAAAAATTTAAAAAACGGACAAAAATTAAATGGCGGTGTCAAAATCGAGTAGTCGTGCTCTTCGCCAATTTTTGGGGTGTTGTTTTTCACCTCCAAAAGTGGGGTTGGATTGATGTGGTTAATTAAATTTACAACTATTAATTAGTTGCTGTGTCATTGTTCTAATTGAAATAATATTAGCTTATTGTTGCATTACTGCTTTTTGTCGCAGTCTGTGGCGAATGGCATTTTCTTAAAGTGAATATCCATAGAACATTGCACTTCAACTTTTTAACTCTTGTCAATTTTGAGGGAAGAAATTACATGGTTTGTCCTTCAAAATGGGTTGGTCTTTACTTTTGTCCTTCAAAATCAAACTTATTATGCCTAGAGGGCATAAGTTACACATCATAATATTCACGAGTTATGTCAGCACCCTTAAAAAACATATGCCCCGCTATGTATGTGTTCAATTATGAAAGCCAAAAATTAAAGACCACCCAATTTGAAGGGAAAAAATTAAAGACCAGTCCATTTGAAGGGAAAACCGTGCAATTTCTTCGGCCTACCCAACTATCCATTGGACATTATGATGCAAAAATATAAATTTATGTATCCACGAAAAAATTGTTTGTTATAAGGGACAAAAATTAAAGACAAGCACAAAATAGGAGGAAAGTGCAAATGACCCATTTTGAAGCGGGTAGTCTAATGGTCTTGGACTGAAATTATAGCCCATGTTTGGATATCAGCTCCTGTTGGGCCGACCCAACTTGCAACCAGAGTTGCAGCCCAAGTCTATTCCCAGCCCAAGCTCTGAGTGATCTTGACTCAGATTAAGTGGTTTAAGTGGGCCAGTTAATCCAGCTCCAGAATTTAGGGGTGTGCAACTGTACGTAGTTTGGACAAACCCAAGAACCTTTTGAATTGTTAGTTTGGATTTTCAAATTACGGATTGAATTTTGAATCTAATTTTTAAGTTTACTGGATATTGAATTGGATTTCGAATTTGGAACTTTGATGTTTTGGATATTTCAAAATTCGAATTTCTTATATCTTATATTTAGTCCTACCCAGCTATCATCGGACATTAACGCATTAATTATATGCAGAGACGGATCCAAGATGGGAAATTTGCACGATTTTCCTTATTTGAGAGGTGGTCTTTGATTTTTACCCCTCAAATTGTTGGTCTTTAATTTTTGCTCTTCGCCTAAAAATTCATGGGTTTCGGGTTCGAACCTTCGCTCAGTCAAAATTTTTTTTTAAAAAAATCGCAAGGCAGATTTTGGATTTCGCATGGCAGAATTTCCTGCAAAACTCTACCTTAAGGCAGGCAAAACTCTCCCTTAAGAAAGAGTTTGCTACCTTATAGCGCACAGTTTGCTACTTAAGGCAGAGTTTGCCTTCAAGCATAAGGCAAACTCTCTCTTAAGGTGGAGTTTGAATTCAAAACTCTGTCTTGCGAATCTAAAACTCCACCTTGCGATTTTTTTAAAAAAAAATTTTGACTGAGCGGGAGTCCGAACCCGGTTTTTTAGGCGAAGGACAAAATTAAAGACCAACAATTTGAGGGGCAAAAATTAAAGACCAGTGCCTTTGAAGGGAAATCCGCGCAAAAAAAATGATCGAAGATTTGAAATTTATGGGTTCCAAACGATCTCAAATTGAAAAAGTTAAAAAAAAAAAAAAAAGAGAGAGAGAGACAAAGTAAAGACTTGCATGGTTTCTTGTAAAACAAAGCGAAAAATAGGTTCCACCTTTGCCACTAAACCAACAGTCCACTTTGATACTAGGTTCCCAATTAGAAATTTGTTATATGCTTAGTGGATTTTCATAAGATCCGAGCAAAAGTTATTAGGTTCCCGAAACCCCCACCTAAATACACTCATTCCGCCCTTGTTTATATGTTCATCTTATAAGTAAACATACCCTACTCACTAGACATCAGCTCATATACTAATATATTAAGTCCAATATGTTTGTATTTGTTAATTTTCAAGATGACTATTTAGATTTTTTTTTTCTTTTTTTCTATTTATTGTCATTGTCAGCATATTCTATATTAATTACTCTGTAGGACTTGTTTATTCGCAGGGTCTTATTACTGCTTTTGTTGCATTTACTTGGTAATAGTCTCATTGCTTGAATGAACACTTTATATAGATGGCTGTGATAGGAATGGTGAACTACTAAGGCAATCTGATATGAATATAAATCTGATATGAATATACTTTATTTGGATGTTCATTTTTGTAAGAAGAAGAAGCAACTTAACTTATAAACTCAAAATAAAATAAAAAATCGTATTATTCCAAACCGATTAATCTGAAATCAAACTTAAGAAATTGAATCCTATCCGAACTTAATTGGATCGGATTGAGATTACATTTTGCAAAATCCGAAAACTGAAATATATATATATATATATGTATATATATATATATATATATATATATAAAACTGCAATTCCCAATTCCAATCCAATCCAATCCATGGACGGCCCTCGTAGTTCAGATCACTCGAATTTGGGCTGGGAATGGACTTGGGCTAATCCATCAACTCAGCTTCAAAACCTCCCTTACTTCATCCATAATTTTAATTAATTAATTAATTCTGAGAACATGGATATGTAAGTACCTTAGATTATTGGCAAAAGGTTAATGCTTTACTCAGTCAGAGAAATAAGATTCCTCCGATTAGAGCCTATCAGAATACATGATTAGTACAACCTGCATGCTGGATCTTTATTATAGAGTAATAAATAAAATTAAAGAATAAGTCGAAAAAATTATGAAGATTCGTTTTAGCTCATTAAGATCATGTACATTCATGTGGTAACATGCAATTAAAGGTCAACCATTACTTCTTTACATTTCTCTTTGCCTACACGACGACATCCTTCTTCTTGAGAAAGGAAATGTATGTATATTTATATATGAATGTGGTAATGGCATGCAATAAGTTTAATTGAAAGTCAACTCTCTGTTACTCCATTATATCTATTCATATAATAATGAAGTATTTCATCATTGGCCAACTATTTCAAAGCCAGCTTATCTTGCATGAAAAGTTCAAATCATGCATGGTACTTCATATCGACTAATTATTACTATAAATAACCAATCTGTGTCACATACCAAGAGCATCAAATCAGAAAGAAACAAATTACTTCAATTTAATTTCTCTGTTTCTAATATTTCCAACAATGGCTTTCCCAAGACTAATTTTCCAGTTGTTGTTTGTAATTGTTCTTGCATTTGGCCTTTGTAATGCACAAGACTTGAAACTTGGCTACTATGGTAAAACATGCCCAGGAGCTGAGGCTATTGTGAAAAAGACAACTTCACATTACATCTCAAGAGCACCAACTCTAGCTGCTCCTTTGCTTAGGATGCATTTCCATGATTGCTTTGTTAGGGTAAATTTGCTTAATTTTTTTCTCATTTCCATCTTCCATCTTTATATATATATATATAATGAAAATAACATTGTGCTCAAAGATTTTTAAGTTCTTTATGTACTTCCTTTGTCCCGATTTATGTGGTATTATTTGACTAGTATAGGCACATAGTTAAAGAAAGAAAATGAGAATTGTAAAGTTAAAGTGCTCTAAATTGAGACAGGTGATATTATTTCTTGGACAGACTAAAAAGGAAAGTGTGTCACATAAATTAGGACAGAAGGAATACTTAATTAGGATTTAAGTTATCCACTGATAGTATGAGATGATCACGCATTTCAAGAATTATTTTAGAATTACCCACCTGATAGTGTAAACTGCAAGTGCATATATATATATATATATATATATATATATATATAACTCTTATTAATATTAATCATTATTATATCTATTTACCAAAAAAAAATCAGTAATCATTTCTTTTATAAAAAAAAAAGGTCCTTATAAAAATGTTTCTACAGGGATGTGATGGATCTATATTGCTAAACTCAACCAAGAACAATCAAGCAGAGAGAGATGCCATTCCAAATCAATCCCTTAGAGGATTCCAAGTGATTGATGCTGCAAAATCTGAATTAGAACACAAGTGTCCTGGTGTGGTTTCTTGTGCTGATATTCTAGCCTTAGTTGCTAGGGATGCAGTATCTATGGTGAGAGATTAATTAACTTTACTTATATATAAATTAAGAAGAAAAAAATCATTGTTAAGTTTTAATTAAATGGTTTGGTTTTACAGATTAAAGGACCATATTGGAAAGTTCCTTTGGGAAGAAGAGATGGAAGAGTGTCAATCATGTTGGAAGGACTCACCAATTTACCAGCTCCTTTTGCAAATATTACTTCCCTTAAAGCTCAGTTTGCCTCTCTTGGTCTGAATGCAAAAGATTTAGTTGTTCTATCAGGTAATATTATAAGTATTTGGTTTCAAATAATAAATGGGAACATGGTATATTCACTCATTTTTTTCAAGTTTTGCTAGCCTATGCCAGATTTTAATTATAAGCAATTTCAGAACTCATAAATAATTTACATCGACACATATTTAATCAGTCTTAATTGTTTGGTGTTTTTCTTTAATTTATCTTTACTTTTCACACTATACAAAAGTGACATATTTCTATATCTACAAAACACTTTTCTCTTACATGATCATTTTTAATGATATCAGTATGTTTATAGAAATTTTAGTGTGTCAAATGCATGAACTGCGGTGAACTTGGGCTGATCAAAATAAGCGAAATTAATAAATGAGCAGATCATCAATCAGATCAAAAATTACTCTTTTTTTTTGCGCGGAAGGTCCTTCAAAGGCACTGGTCTTTAATTTTTGACCCTCAAATTGTTGGTCTTTAATTTTTGCCCTTCGCCTAAAAATTCATGGGTTCCAGGTTCGAACAAAAATAAAATAAAAATTGGTAAGGTAGAGTTTGAACCTTATAAGACAGAGTTTGGGCAAAAGTCCGCCTTAAGGCTTAACTTTTGCCCGAATTGACCTAATTTTAGGCAAAAGTTAGGCGCTGCGCAGTTAGGTTTGCGCCCATGCCTAATTTTTTTGCCTAATTCTTTTTTTTACTAGAATAGGCCTAATTTTGCTATAAACTTCTGTCTTACGAAATTCTTTTTTTATTTGACTGAGCCGAGGTTCGAACCCAGACAGCGAAGGGAAAAAAATTAAAGATCAACAATTTGAGGGACAAAAACTAAAGACCAGTGCCTTTGACGGACAATCGTGCAAATGACCCAAAATTACTTGGGCTGGGTCAAATAGTTATAGCCGAACCTGTTCATCTCTAACCAAGTTTTATTTTTGTATTTATTTTCTTATAATTTATTTAAATATCAAACATAAATTAACTAAAAAAGATTACTTTATTTTGACTATGTCTAACATATCAAAGAAATGAAAGTTTTTCTCAAATATTTTGACTAGTTCTCTTATGGTCAATTTGGTCTACATACTTAGCTCAATTCAACCCAACATTCAACCCAAATAAATTTGGGCCAAAATTGAACCCCCGTGAGAAAAGTGCTCAGCCCAAATTTCCAAGAGCTGGGCCACATTTCATGGACAAGTTACCCATTTGGCAAAAATAATTATATTTGCTAGCCAAATATATATTATTTTGTATCAAAAATGTATATTGTAAATGAATATACAAATACATTTGTTGGCAATTATTTTTGTAAGCGACTATTTAAGTCAATTTTTCTATTTTTTTCATACTAATTTTGTCATCCTCTAAGAAAATCAACACTATTTTGTTGTGAAGCCTATAATTAGAGGTGTACATTCGATCTTTTACGCACACTTGGAGTTGTTTCACCATAGATTTTGGCTAAAGTTTTTGAAATAATATTTGACAATTATATTTCAAATAAGTGTTTATTCATTAAATTGGGACAACGGAACTAACCAATTGTACACGTTGTTCAGGAGGGCATACCATTGGAAATGCACATTGCTTTGCCTTCACAAACCGAATGTACAACTTTACAGGCAAAGGTGACACTGACCCAACAATGGATCCTAACTACATTGCTCGTTTAAAAAGCAAATGCACCTCAGTTAACGACGTGACAACAATTGTGGAAATGGATCCAGGAAGTTTCAAGACATTTGATGGAAGTTATTACACTTATGTAGCCAAAAGGAGAGGACTTTTACAATCTGATGCTGCTCTTCTTGATGACAAAGAGACTAAAGCTTATGTCAAATTACAAGCTTTGTCACATGGATCAACTTTTTTCAAAGATTTTGCTGAATCAATGGAGAAAATGGGAAAGATTGGAGTCTTAACTGGTAAAGCCGGTGAAATTAGGAAACGTTGTGGTTTTGTAAATTAATTCATTTAACTTAAAGCGCAATTAGCTCTTCATGTTTTTCTTTTTCTTTTTTGCTTTACCTTGTTGATTTTTTGTTTTTGTTTTAGTTATTTGGTCTACCTTCATAGCTAATATTCTTATCTTTTGATTATTTATATGTTCTCTTATTAGAAATAATAATGGTTGTGGTTGACTTATAAATTGTTTTGCCCTATTAAAGTTTTTTTCCTTCCAAATATCAAATTCATTGATATTGTCCATAATTCTTCCCTCATCCCAAATTTATGTAATGATTATTGACTAGGCACGGAGTTTAAAAATGAAAGAAGAACTCTCGAAGCATGTGATTTAAAACAAATCATAATTCTTTTTTTGATAACAGCTGTAAATACTACCATTAACTAATATAAAACAAATACACCTAACGAATACCTGAACTTCACAACCACCTTATAGGAAAGGTGTTATGAGTATTAGGCCTACAACAAGCAACTAATTACACAAAGAATCTGTTGATTAATTGCCTCAGTTATTGCAGTAAAAGTTCAAAAGAAGTTGTTGGATTGTTTCATGTTTTTTAGCCATTTTCAGTAATGTTAACTTGGTTGTTGATTTTTAGGAGTTTGTTCAGATTTTAGGAGTTTGTTGATAATGGAATCATGTGCAAAGTAGTTGCTTAAATCTAGGCTCTAGTTGTTGAATTTTTCTGTATTTAAACACCATTTCAGTTCAATGAAAAGATATCTTTCCAGCAGCAAATATTTCTTCTATTCTTCTTGCCTTTATTTTTGTTTCTAGAGTTGTAGTTTAGCTTAAAAACTCCAACAAAATGGTGTCAGAGCTCTCTTCTTTAGGGGCATGTAATAGAGGGAAATACATCTTTTTTCTTCTTCTATGGATTCAGAAACTCCTTTCACTACACTAGCACCACCTGTCTTCAAAAAGTGAAGGCTATCGTATTCGGCGCAAGAATAGAGGCACATATGAGGCAACGATCTGCGGGAAGTTGTTGAGGAGGACTACGAAGTTCCTCCCTTGCCTGCAAACCCATCCATGGCGCAGATAAAGAATCAAAAGGAGAATAAAATAAGAAAATCAAAGGCTAGAGCAACGTCATTTGCTGTAGTCTCATCTGAAATCTTTGTCAGGATTATGACAATGAAATCAGCATTTGAGGTTTGGAATTTCCTAATATAGGAATATGAAGGAGATGAACAGATCAAAGGAATGCGTGTTCTCAACCTAATCAGAGAATTTGAACTTCAAAAGATGAAGGATTCAGAGACAATCAGAGAGTATTTTGATAGATTACTCAGCATTGCCAACAATGTAAGATTACTTGCCTATGAATTTCCTGATTCTAGATTGGTTCATAAAATTCTCGTAACAACCCCTGAAAGGTTTGAAGCAACCATTTCCTTGCTGGAAAATTCCAAGGATCTGTCAAAAGGTTTGAAGCCCTAAGCCCCTGAACTATTGAATTCTTTGCAGGCACAAGAACAGAGAAGGCTTATGAGGTCTGAAGGGTCTGTCGAGGGTGCATTACCTGCAAAAGTTCAGTCAAACCAGGGAGACAAAGGGAAAAAAAAAGTGGAACAAGAAGGAGAACTCAGGTTTTGATTCTCCAGATTCAAGTGTGTGAAAACAAAACATGATTTTCCTCCTTGCAAGCATCAGGAAAGAAAGGTCATCCACCGTTCAAATGCTGGAGAAGACCAGATCAGCAGTGTGAAAAATGTCAGAAGATGGGACATCATCAAAAGATTTTCAAGAACGACACTCGGCAAATAATGTTGCACAAGTTGCAAGTCAGGAAGATAAGGAGCAACTATTTGTAGCAACCTTTCTTCCAACTAGCAGCTCAAGTGACAAGTGGCTTATTAATAGTGGTTGCACAAACCACATTACATTTGATCATGATCTCTTCAAGGAGTTGGATACTTCAGTGATTTCAAAAGTACAAATTGGCAACGGAGAATATCTTCCGGCTGAAGGCAAAGGTACTGTGGCAATAAAAAGCTCTTCAGGTACAAAACTAATTAAAGACGTGTTTTTTGTACCTAATTTAAGTCATAGTTTGTTAAGTGTTGGCCAGCTGCTTGAGAATGGTTTCAAACTTCTCTTTGAAATCAATTATTGTCAAATCAAAGATGTGGAAGGTAATAATCTATTCAAAGTAATGATGAAAGGAAAGAGATTTACATTGGATCCTTTAGAGCATGAGCAAAAAACTTATTCTGCAATTAAGATCAATGCAGAAGTTTGGCACAAATGGCTCAGACATTTCAACCATGCTGCTCTACTGAACTTAAGAGGAGAGATCTGGTTCGAGGGTTGCCTAACCTTGAAGCTGAAATACCAGATTGCAAAACTTGTCGATTGGGAAAGAAAACAAGGCTTCCTTTCAAGAAAGCAACCTGGAGAGCTACTGAGAAACTAAAATTAATCCACGTATCCATCTGGTCCTCACAGAACTCCATCACTCAAAGGAAGTAAGTATTACATAGTCTTCATTGATGACTATACGAGAATGTGCTGGATTTACTTTCTCAGGTTCCAATCAGAGGTTGCCGCTATCTTCTGGAAATTCAAGCAGTGGATCGAAACTCAAAGTGGCTGTAAGATTCAATCTTGAAGGTCTGACAATAGCAAGGAGTACACATCTAATCAATTCAATGTATTATGTGAAGAAGTCAGGATTGAACACCAACTCACTACTCCATATACTCCACAACAAAATGGAGTTAGTGAGAGGAAGAATCATACCATAATGGAGATGGCTAGATGTTTGTCAGCCTAGAAGTGTTTACAAAAGAGTACCGGGGAAAAGCCGTACATAAAACAAGGCTTCCTTTACTCAAGAAAGCAACAAAGGTAATTAGAAAGAAAGACACCATTCAAGTCCGGTATGGTTATAAACCTTTTTAAAAAAAATTCAAAGTGTTTGGATGCATGTGCTTTATGTGGCTACGACTAAAAGAGATGTTCGGATAAAAAGTCACGAAGCTTCGGAATGTTTGTGGGTTACATCATCGGTTCTAAGGCTTATACGGCTTATCCAACCTCGTACAAGGAAAATCCCCGATAAAGAAAACAAGGCATTTCTTTGGAGGATGAAAGCAATGGAACTTGAAAGGCACAATCAATATTAGTTCCATATCAAAGTACAAAACTCCAGCTGGATGAAGATGAATTGGTAGATGACGTTCTAGTAAGATGCACGAGATCTCTCTCTGATAGCTATCAGAAATGCAATATGGCTGTTCTTGAGCCGACAACTTTCGGGAATACAGAAAAAGATCCAAAATGCAAAATGAAAAGCTGCAATGAAGGAAGAACTCATCATGATTGATAAGAATCAGACCTGGAAACTCTTGAAAAGGCCTAAAGACAGGATAGTCATAGGAGTGAAGTGGATTTTTAGAACCAACCTGAATGCAGATGGCTCTATCAACAAGCATAAAGCCAGACTTGTTATAAAAGGGAATACTCAAATTTTTGGTATTGATTTTTCTGATACATTTTCTCTTGTTGCTATATTAGAAACCATCAGATTAGTGTTGGCTATAGTTGCACAAAAGGGTTGGAAAGTGTTTCAGTTGGACGTTAAATCCGCATTCTTGAATGGCTTTCTTGAGGAAGAAATTTATGTTGAGCAACCGGAAGGATTTGCTGTCAAAGGACATGAAGATGAAGTGTATCGGCTCAAGAAAGCTTTGTATGGACTAAAGAGATAAGCTTGGATAAAAAATTGATGAGCATTTGTTGCAAAATTTCAGCTTTTAGAAAGCCTTAGCGAAGCTTATCTAACCTACATTAAAGGTGATGAAATCAATTTTATTGTTATATCACTATATGTAGATGACAATGGACACGGGAAGCAATAATGAACTTGTTAAGAAATTTAAAGAAGATATAAAGATACTTTCGAGATGATAGACTTAAGAGAAATAGTTTATTTTCTCGGGAATGGAAATCAAGAAAGAGCAAAATGGTTGTTCTTGATCCGACAAAAGAAGTATGCAAAGACATTCTAAAAAAGTTTAGAATGGAAAATTGCAAAGATACAACTACTCCAATGTGTCGGAAGGAGAAAGTACCAGCAAGAATGATGAACGAAAAGTTGATAAGATTCTTCTGGTAAGTATGGTTGGATGTCTCATGTATCTTACAACACCTAGACCCGACATTTTATATGTTGTAAGTCTTCTATCTAGATTCACTAGTTGTGCAAGCTAACACTCATTTTAGAGCCGCTAAAAGGGTGATAAGATATATTAAGTAACACCGAGTTTTGAAATCAAGTTCTATATTGCAACCATCGATTGCGTGTTGCGGGGGTATTCGATAGTGATTGGGCTGGTTCTTACTGGATTTACATGAAAAACACTTCTTGGTTATTGTTTTAATCTTGGGAAGAAATTTTCTTTGATGTTCTAAAAACAAGAGATTGTTGCACAATCAACGGCTGAAGTCGAGTTCATTGGCAAGAATAACTTTGTAATGCAAATCAAGCCTTATGACTTAGAAAAGTGGCGCTTGATCTTAATCTAAAGCAAGAAAAGTACGAGGTGTTAGGATAATCAAGCAGCTTATTGCTATCTCAAGTAATCCTGTTTTTCATGGAAAACCCAAGCATTTCAATATCAAATTATTCTTTTTCAGAGAAGCGTAGAAAGAAGGATTTGTTAGGTTAAAGTATTGCAATACAGGTCTTCAACTGGTAGATATGTTTACCAAAGCCTTGCCAAGAGAAACATTTGAATTTCTCGAGAGAGGCTGGAAATTTGCAAGAAAGAAGCAAAATGAGGAGTGTTGATTAATTGCCTCGATCAAAAGAAAAGTTCAAAAGACATTCTAAATTGTTTCTTTTTAGCCATTTTGAGTGTTAATTTAGTTGTACTGTTTAGTAGTCTCCGATTTTTAGAGTTTGTTGATCATGGAATCAAGTGCAAAGTAGTTGCTTAAATCTAGGCTCTTAGGTGTTGAATTTTCTATATTTAAACACCATTTCCCGAAAATATATCTTTCCAGCAGCAAATATTTCTTCTATTCTTCTTGCCTTTATTTTTGTCTAGAGTTGTAGTTTAGCTTAAAAACTCCACAGAATCTGTATCAATATACTACACCTTTGGGACTTCTTAGACAACCTAGTTATGTCTAATCTCTCTACAAACTCTTTCTTATTGAAGGTCATTTTAATTTTGATTCATTATGCATCATAATCGAATTCAACTTATAGAAACATAAATCTACTAATGTAATTGTCCTTATCATATAAAAAAACTATATGGTAACTATTTTCAATCAGCATTACTCCCTCCTCTTTATCAGTCATTGTGCCATTTATATTTTACTGTATAGAAGCATGAGTTGGGGGTGGTTTCGTCGTCCACCTCCAACTCATGTGACAAAAAAAAAAATGGTGAACCTCATACTAAAAAAATCAAGTAATATAAAAAAAATAAAAAATAAAAAGAAAAAAAGAGTGGACCCCACCACCTCCAAACTCATTAAAAAAAAAAAAAAAAAAGTGGACCTCATATTAAAAAAATAAGCAATAGCAAAAAAAAAAAAGTACACCCCATATTAAAAAATTAAACAATATTCATGTAATTCCTAAAGTATCCCCATTAAGTCAATAATAGTGGATTCATTGCCACATGCATATCAACCCATTAGTGGGAGCAAATGAAATTATTGTACAGCAAAAAACATAAACCTCATATTGCTTTTCTTCAAAAGGTTAAGTAACCAAACCATATAATTTCCTTTCTTTTCTTATATTAGCTTGATATCTAATCTAGATATTTAACTGTTGTATTTACTATTCCGCCATGTCATTTATTTGTTATGTTTACTAAAATAAATATACTTAAAATATTTATATTTTAAAATAAGATAAAATTTAATTACTTTTTCATTTTTATTCTTACTCTAATAAATGTGAAAAGAGATTAACGTCGACGTCGTAAAAGAAAAATTAATATTAAATGGAGATCAAATAATAAATAAAGTAAATTAGTCAAATTATAATTCTAATTGACGTTTCTTAAAAAAACGTGCAAAAGAAACATGACAAGTAAAATGAGCTAAACCAAGAATATTCACCAAAAATGAAAAAATAGTAGTTCTTCGTTTAAGTAGAAAATCAAATTTCTACTTTGTTTCATTTTAAACATGTAAAATTAATTTAATAATTTGAATTAGAATTATCCAAATCAAAATTTGATAAAAAATAATAAGTATTGTTTAGGTCCAATCTACATACATTAACAATAGAATATTTTACACCTTTAAATTAATCGAATTAACATTTAAAGTATCAACTGATGTTCAAATATTGCTATTATTTTTTTTCAAAGAGAGGAAAATAGAAAACAAATCTTCTCTTTTAAAAAAGTATTAATAAATTTTTACAAACTTTGTATTCGTAAAAACACTAATATAATAAACCCCATATTAAAACAAATTACAATGTTATATTAATCGTGTTTTGAACATAGTGTGTGTTTGTGTGTGTGTGTCATATATATATATATATATATATATATATATATATATATATATATATATATATATATATAAGTACAAACTTATGTATGGTTATTAGTAATATAAAATATATATATTATCACTACCCAAACACAATTACATACACATAGATACACTATAATCCAAAAGTGCGCATGGGCATATGCCATCTAATAGTATAAAATAAAAATAAATTAATGCAGGAATCAACCACCTATTATTTCCCCTGAAAATTGTAGAATAATCGCCAATTCTACAAATAATAGCAATCTTGTAAATCCTAAACAAAAATAAAAAATAAAAAAAATTGTCATTTCTGACAGTCTAATAGTTATGATTCTGATTTCAATGAATGTTGTGGCTGTCTTCATAAGGACTACTGAAGGCTGTGACAATTTAATATCAATTAGCTTCATTAGACAGATAAGGCATCACTAAATGTAGTTAAGACTGTCACATTAATAAAAATAGCACAACATAACAATAATACAAAGACTCGAAAAACAACAATGAAATTTTCATATATCTAAAAATATGAATAAATTTGGTATAACTGAAAATAAACAAATTTAATAGCAAAGCTTTAAAGCAAGATAATGAGAAATGGGAAAACCTGACTATGCTCACAAGTTTAATATTAGGTACTCTTGGTTGAATCACTGATCGGTGACAAAGCTGATAACCGGACCAGAGAGATGGACGATGAAAACAAGGAATCTTTTTGCGAAATACTAATCATTATTTTTACTATCAATCTATACTAAAAATAGATGTTCAGTTTTGAAACCTAAGAGATAATTTACCTTTTCATACCTACTTTACCTTTATTATTAATTATTGAGTTTGAAACTTCAATGAATTGTTAGTGGTTGCATAACTTTTAAAGTATTTTTGATTGATTTCAATCGGTAAATGACTTAGTAATAATTAGAGGTGATAAGATAAAATTGTCATTCCATTTCTGACTCCTTGAGAAGCCAAGTCAATACAGAACAAGTAAAAATGGACGAAAGAAATATTCAAAGAACACTAATGATGGCAAGGGTGATTGAAAATCTTGGTAGGAAGATATCCTACCGCAGATTGTTGCAAAAATTATTTAATCTCTGTAAATATCTAATTTTGTTGTGCATGCATTCATAAATTTGAATTGAAAATTTTGGAATGGAGTAATAAATAAGAATATTTTCTAGATCTTTTAAAGTTGGAGACATTGATAACTTTGGTTGTAACTATAGGGAAGTTTTGTCCAGAATTCTAAGCATCACAAACTCTTCCATTGCTCCTAATTAATACTCCTCCTCCCATTTTTATTTGTTCTGTATTGACTTGACACATCCTTTAAATAGGCATAAATATAATGATAATTTTACTATATCACTCTTAATTATTACTAAGTCATCTAATAATTGAAATGAATCAAACATACTTTAAAAGTTGTGGCACTACCAATTCTTTGAAGTTTCCAGCCTAATAATTAATAGTAAAAGTAAAACAGCTATGAAATGTAAAATATCTCTTGCTTTTTCAAACTAGACATCTATTTTAATATACAAGACATGTAAAATTGGACGGAGATCTTTTAAAGTCGGAGAAATTGATAACTATGGCTGTGACTATACAGAAGTTTTGTCTAGAATTCTAAGCATCACAAACTATTGCATTGCTCCTAATTAATACTTCGTCCGTCTCAAAATATTTGTCGTCTTTATTAAAAATACTTATCTCAAAATATTTTGTTTTATTTACCCAAGATAAAATTAAATAGTTTATTCTCATTTTACCCTTTGTATTAGTTACATCAATGGGTTGATTTTGTGAGTTCACATACTAACATTTAAGAGGTTTCACCATTAATAGAGTAAATATTTGTTGAGTAGAGAGAACATGATGAAATATGTTAAGAGGGTCAAATAGTCAAAATGCTACCCTTATAAATGCTTCTTAATGGGCGTGTAAATGAAAAATGCGATAAATACTTTGAGACGGAGGAGTAATGACTCGGCACACCCTTAAGGAGTCATAAATAAAATGACAATGTTACTATATCTGTTACACCTCGGAAAATTTTCCGTTGATGTATAGTAAATAGGCTAATGAAGAGCACGAAGTATATGATGTCTCGATAAGTAAGAAGTAGCATTTGACGACCTTAAATAAGATTTCAAAGACATTCGATGTTAGAAGAGAAAGGTTGCCAAGAGAAGGCAAAGCTTACGATAAGTATCGGAAGGAATTTATGAGTAACGAGTTAATGGTGACTTAAAGATATTGGACTGAAAGAGTTATAACGTCCCTTAGATTGGTATTGAGGTGTTAGACAAGTGCCAAGAAGGTTCCATAAGGATTGGAGGTCAAACGAGTCGACGAGAACCAAATCGGAACCATTGGGCATTATACGGCCAAACATACTGGCCGTATAAAATATACGGACCGTATGTCCAGCCGTAGGTTCAGCCTAGAATGGCACGCCTCACCGGACCAAATATACGGTCCATACATACGGCTCCGAGAAATTATACGGACCGGTATGTTGGTCCGTATATTCCGTTCAAAGTTGATTAGGTATATTAATAAGGGTTCAAGTTTCATTTATTTCATTTCATCTCTCACTCCCCTTCTCAATAAAACATCTCTCCACATTTCTCCCACAAGTTTTCAAGAGAATTAGTGTTCAACTTCATCAAACCAAGTGAATCAAGTATAAGAAACCCATTAAAGTTCATCCAAGGCAAGAATCCAAGTGAAGGAAAAACTAGGGTTTTGTTCAAGTGAGGTATTTGCACCCGAGGTTCATTCCTACACTATCCAAGGTAAGTTTTATGATGTTTCCATGTTGTTTAAAGTATTTGGGAGTTGAAACACTTGGATTGCAAAAGAATATAAGAAATGGGTCATGAATGTGCAATAATGCCACTTTTGAGTAAACGTATGGAACGAGTTATGATTCTTGATGCTTTATGAATATGATTACGTTATAAATGGTATGGAGAGTAGGAATCGACATTGTATGTGAATGAACGTATTGCCGAGGTATGACTATGAATATGGATGAATTGAATTGTAAAGCAAGGGTAACGTAGTTGAATAAAGGTAATTGAGATGATATCGTGAATGTTATTATTGATGTTTGGGAGTTGATATATGATATGAGGGATGTAGTATAAACAAAGGAGATGCTGTCCGATTTTCTCTAGAATTAGTCATGAATGCTAAAGTTATCTATTGTCTAATATGAGCATGCACTTCAAGAGTGAGAAGCAGTCTTGGAAGCTACCCATG